>NC_092709.1:184609613-184914432 GCF_047496885.1 Scyliorhinus torazame | reverse complement strand
TCCAATTTGTGAACTGCAAGGATACTTGCAGTTATATTGGAAATTCCTTCGAAAATCCAGCCAACAGCCAATGGTAATGGAAGAAAAAATGTGGTGGTGAGTGTTCCCACTGAGCCACCATCATAAAACTTATAGACTAAGAGGGATAGAAAATAAATATCATAGCATTCAACATCTTGATCACTAAACAGTGCAGTGCCAGTGAATTCTAAAAAGCAATTAGAACATTTCAGGGAAAGAAATATTTCCCTATGGGAATATTATTGTTCCTATGTTCTGAATAAGAGGAGACAGGCAATGAAATGGAAGAGACAAGGCTGGAAGCAAGGATAGTTGGACATGGCAGAAAGCATCAACACCACAGACTGAGGAGGCCACATCTGGATTTCTAAAACAGGCAGTTTGTGGATAGGCTGTACATTCCCCTCAGTACAATTACATCAGTAACTGGCCGCAGACCTACATATTCCACCTCAACAAGGAGCCCAGGCTTGTCAGTGACTGTTAAAGTGCAGAGCGCTGAATTTTTTTTTGCCATTGCTTCTTTTAATATAGCCTTGGGTAACCTCAGTTACATCAGTCCATCATCCACTGTGCGCAAAAGTATCAAGAAAGTCAAAGATACTGGGCGGGATTCTCTAACCCCGGGCCGGTCGGAAAATCGCCCTGGGGGGGGGGGGGGCACAATTCACGCGACACCGGTCCGCCGATTATCCGGTCACCGGAGAATCGCCGCCATTGACACCGGCGTGGCGCCAGTCGGGGGCCGCTCTACACAGTCACCACGGCGATTCTCCACGCGGGATGGGGCCGTGTGGCCGCCGAGATAGGCCGAGTCCCGCCGGCGCCGATCACATGTGGTCCTACCCGGCGGGACCTCGCCGTTCATCCTGCGGGGAGCGGCCTGGTGTGGGGAGTGGGGGGGGGGGGGGGGGGGGGGGGGGGTCCGACCCGGGGGGAGGGCTCCAACGTGGCCTGGGGTCTACCGATCGGCGGGCCGGCTTCTCCTCGTGGGGGGCCTCTTTTACCCCGTGCCGGGCCTCTGTAGCTCTCCGCCATGTTGCGTCGGGGCTAGCGCGGAGAAGGAAACTGGCACGCATGCGCGAATTCGCATCGGCCGCAGCGCGCATGCGCAGACCTGCGGCGCCCGTTTGACGCCGGTATTGCAGCTGGAGCTGCATGAAGCGCTCCAGTGCCGTGCTGGCTCCTTGCAGGGCGCAGGATCGCTGATCCTGGGGGCTTGTTGACGCCGTCGTAAAACGCGACGGCGTTTACGACGGCATCAACACTTAGCCTCAGGATCGGAGAATCCTGCCCACTTTGTTCAGGTGAACATCTCAATTTATCAGATTCCACGTGAAGATTGTTAGCATTTCCCAGGGTTCATCTTTAAATTAATTACCGTTATTCATATTGCAGAATTATGATGTTCAGAAAGCAACTGTCCTTCTAAGTAATCAGAAGAGGTATGAAGCAATTGTCTCTTCATTGTGCAAGACCGTGGAGGCTATCCAGGAGAGATGTAAGGAGATTCCAGGAAACCGTGAGCCAGCAGTTCCGAAAAGCATCGGTGAATAATTAAAAAGCTTACAAAAAACATCAGACTTGGCATTTGTCTAAGAACATGATTCATTGAATGAGCCCCTAGATTCTTGAACACTAGTATCATGTCCCAGAACAATATGGGATAGAGACTGATCCGTGTGGTACCCGTTTTTCAGTGGAATGGTTGACAATCAATCTGCATGGGCCTTGGTCCAACTGTGAAATATGTGGGCCCTTTTATCAGGTGTTCTGGGTGGATGCGTAAAATAAGCATTTAATGTTGCAGAGTAAGTAAAGAACTCCTCCAACTTATCCGTAAGCTTCACTTGCACAGATACATTCTCCACATGAGACCGATCATCCCTGAGATAAGACTCTTCAACTGAGGGAGGACATTCCTCCATCTTGTGGTAGGTGATGTCTGGATCCTTCTCTTCCTCTTCAGTTCCTCCTCCTCACTTGTGCTGAGTGCTTCACTCACTGATATTTGCTCTGACTTGCCAGCTAAGTCTTCTTGAGGGGGGATATCTGGGCTTCTGTTGGAGAAGTTAAGTTACTGTGTTGGACCAAATGAGGCTATTAAAGGTGTAGTCACTCTGGTGCTATCAGCCTGCTCTTCAGGCCAGTCATCCTCAGGCAAATGGCATCACCTAGAAGAGTTTCAAAGAAGTGTTGACAGTCATACATTGCGTAGAAGAGATAATTGAGCAATGAGGATACACTTTAAAATATAGCCGATAGTCTGGACTTCTCTATATGTGGGCAATCTTTTCCATTACCACTTGTTTCTAACAGATTCCCCTCCAAATTCCCAATCTCCTATAGTTCCCTGGGACGGCTGTGATCTGAGGAGCTGAAGAGCTTCCTCCTCATGTGCATCAACTGATCTATTTGCACTTCCTTTCCGTCCCTGCCCCCAACCGTTGATAATTCTCTGCTGGTGATTTGTGGATAACCTCCTCCTTTTCCTGGGAGTATACAACTTTAGTAAGTCACCTGACAGACTTATGCACTAAGCGTCAAGAACCACAAAGACATGTGAGACTTCAACCAAGGCTTTAATACACTACACTGCAGGGGTGGGGGAGGGAAGCATGGGTGGGGGATTTTGGGGATGTCAGGTCGGGTTGTGCCTCGGGAGGAGCTGTCAGGTCATGGGTCATATTGTGCTTTGGGTGGGTATCGGGTTGAGTTCTGTCTCATGGGGTTGGGGGCTTCGGGGCTGACCTGGGGGTGGCACGGGAATGCAGGGGTGTGTCAGGCCATAGGGGTGGTGGGGGGGCAGGCATTGAGAGATGTTGGTGTCTAGCTTTGGTAGCGTGTCAGGCTTCGGGGGTCTGGTTGGACCTCAGTGGGGGAATTTCAGTTGGTTCGGGCATGAGGGGAAGTGGGTGAACATCAGGAATCAGACTTTGGAGGAAGGGAGACCGATTGGCAGGAGGGAAGAATACCAAGGGGGAGTAATCCTGAGGGGGGAGTACCAAGGAGGGGGAAATCCGGTTGCATGGAATCCCATGGGGATGGGGAGTCTTCCTGAGAGTCGGAAATATCCATGCGGCAATAGGGGGAGTCACATGGGTGGGGGGGGGGGGGGCGTGAGAGGATCCTGTCAGGGGTCAGCGTGGGTCTGTACAATGGTTACCCAGAAGTCAAGAGTGTAAGTATTGGGGTAAGTATTGTTTTAGCCTGATAGTCAGAACCATCCGAAGTTTGCAATTTAAATCACTAATTTTGGATTGTTCCCAGTGCAGGGCATTTATCCAGGGGAAGTTTACACTTCCCAGACAATTGCCGTGCAAACCTTACCTGGGATCGTCTGGTGTAGTGGGGGGGGGGGGGGGGGGGGCGGTGCGGTGTTGGGGGGGGAGTGAGGCGTATTCTCCTGTGTATCGTTGGCGTTCCCCTTAGATACGATGCCCTGGAGCTCAGCAGTTATGGCCCTGTAACTATCGTATTCATTTCATTATTTACATTGTGATGGTATTGCATGGGTGGAGGTGAGTAATAGAACATAGAACATAGAGGAACAATTACATTGATTACTGGGTTACAGGGATAGGATAGATACGTGGGCTTAAATAGGGTGCTCTTTGTAAGGGCCAGTGCAGTCTCGATGGGCCGAATGGCCTCCTTCTGCACAGTAAAGTCTATGATTGTCCCACTCTTGTGAAAACGGGCGCGCGTGAATGGTGCCGGGCTGCACAGAGAATCGCCGCAAACGGCCATAGCGGTGATCCTCCGGAGGCGCCGCGATTCTCTGGCCCGGATGGGCTGAGCGGCCGTCTGAAACAATCCGAGTCCCGCCGGTGCCGTTCTAACATGCTCTGGGCCGGCGGGACCTCGGGGTTGAAGGGTCCGAGGGCGGCCTGTAGGGGGGGAGGAGGGGTCCAGCCCCGGGGAGGCCCTCCGTGGTGGTCTGGCCCGCGATCGGGGCCCACCAATCGGCGGGCTGGCCTCTCTGACTGAGGACCTCTTTTCTTCCGCGCCGGCTCTTGGATCCCTGCGTCGGGGTAGGTTTAGGGTTAAGGTTAGGGTTAGGGCTCGTCAATTCAGGCATTACGTTAACCTCCAAACAATTTAATGCACATTGATAGAATCCCTTCAGCAAAAAGTGTTATGGGCCAGGGTTTAGAGAACCCCAAAGTGTATCATGGAGTTCACCTGGCCCACAACTTTTAATGGATTGTGGTATGGGGAGCACATGGCCCACTCTACAGGTGTGTGGCAGCAGAAATGGAAAAGTATTTTTTAAAGCAAAACAATGTTTATTCTATGAACTCAAGTTAACCTTTTTAAAACATACAGTGAACATCTTAGCAACCATTAATTCAAATACAACCCCCGAAGAATACAACACTAAGTAATCCTTTAAGCTTTCCTTTTAACATCCATAAGACTTAAAATACCTTTTACCAGAAGTACATCAGGTTAAAGTCACGACTGTTATTAGTTTTAAATCACCAGGATCGATTTACAGTCTTTAGATTATGAGAGAGACTCTAATATACCTGTGACTGCAGCTATCCAGCTCTGAAAACGAAACTAAAACACACCCTGCAGCAAACAGCCTAAAACAAAAGTAAAAAGCTGACAGACAGCCCAGCTCCACCACTCTCTGACATCACTGCAGTAATAAACACCCATTTCTTACAGGTACTCTCACATGACAAAAGTCAATCCATTGAAATCAAATAATTTAACGTGTGAATTCACCAAAGGGCAGACAATCCATTCCTCTAGATTAAATTTTGAAGAAATCATTCTTGAGGCGTGGGCGTCGCTAGCAAGGTCAGCATTTATTACCCATCCCTAATGGTGCTTGATAAGGGGCTGGCGAGCCACTGATTGTTAGACTTCCAGGTAGACTTCCAGGATTTTGATCCAGTAATGATGAAGGAACAATTTATCCCATTGTGTTCATACTTGCGCTGGTGATGGGCTCTGGCCATTTGGCTTATAAAAATATCTCCTGCTTTTTGAGTATGTAGGGTGCCAGTCTTGAGAGTTCAACTGAAGGTCACTGAGCAGGTGGTGCTTAGAAAAGATATTGTTCAGTCTAAACCTCAACTTCAATGCAGGCAATATACCAGGTTTCATTATAGAGATAAAGTTTCATCTTTGGCTGCACGCCAAGATTTATAAAACCTTGTAAGAATGTGAAAAGTTTCATCATACCAAATGCAAAGTGACCTGGCAAAGAAGTTCCAGGAACTATTCTATCTGCAAAAGCTCAGTCGTCTCAGGGTATTCCTTGCCTCAAGGAATGTTTGATCTCAAACTGTAATTACAAGCAAGAAATTCTTGAACATGATTGTGGATCCAGGTGGTAGGCCCCAGTCCTGGCAGAACTCAAACTGAACCTCAATGAGCAGGTTTTGCTGAGTAAGTGCCGCTTGATAGCACTGTCAACAATGGGCGGTGAGTGTTTGGGTGATTTATCTTGCTTTTCGTGAACAGGACATTCCTGGGTAATTTGCCCCATTTCCAGCTGGATGTCAGTGTTGTAGCTGTACTGGAACAGTTTGGCTAGGGCCTCAACTAGTTCTGGAGCGCAAGTCTCCAGTAAACTGCCAGAATGTTGTCCGGGCCCAGGGCCTTGATAGAAACCATATCAGGCCGGTTTGGTGACGACAACAAAAAATCGTGCGAGAGCAGCCAAGTCACATTTCGCGCTGACGTGAACAAGTGATGTGATTGTCTCACCCCCTCATAAGTGACGGAGTGCGTTTCCTGATGTTTAACTTCAGGAACATCATTTGAATGAACGCAAAACTCATTATAATCAGCTGCACGTGAATCATCACCACCGCCCCCCTCCACCCCCCCCCCCCCCCCCCCCCCTCGGAAACCATCAACATTGGCGTGGGGGCAGAGCAATGCAAAATCCTACGGGTCTCCCAAGGCGAGCAGACCTCCCAAGGCGAGCAGACCTCCCAAGGTGAGCAGACCTCCCAAGGTGAGCAGACCTCCCAAGGTGAGCAGATCTCCCAAGGCGAGCAGACCTCCCAAGGCGAGTAGACCTCCCAAGGCGAGTAGACCTCCCAAGGCGAGTAGATCTCCCAAGGTGAGCAGACCTCCCAAGGTGAGCAGACCTCCCAAGGCGAGCAGACCTCCCAAGGTGAGCAGACCTCCCAAGGCGAGCAGACCTCCCAAGGCGAGCAGATCTCCCAAGGTGAGCAGATCTCCCAAGGCGAGCAGACCTCCCAAGGTGAGCAGATCTCCCAAGGCGAGCAGACCTCCCAAGGCGAGCAGACCTCCCAAGGCGAGTAGACCTCCCAAGGCGAGCAGACCTTCCAAGGCGCGCAGACCTCCCAAGGCGAGCAGACCTCCCAAGGCGAGCAGACCTCCCAAGGCGAGCAGATCTCCCAAGGCGAGCAGACCTTCCAAGGCGCGCAGACCTCCCAAGGCGAGCAGACCTCCCAAGGCGAGCAGATCTCCCAAGGCGAGCAGATCTCCCAAGGCGAGCAGACCTCCCAAGGCGAGCAGACCTCCCAAGGCGAGCAGACCTCCCAAGGCGAGCAGACCTCCCAAGGTGAGCAGACCTCCCAAGGCGAGCAGACCTCCCAAGGCGAGCAGACCTTCCAAGGCGAGCAGACCTTCCAAGGTGAGCAGACCTTCCAAGGCGAGCAGACCTCCCAAGGTGAGCAGACCTCCCAAGGCGAGCAGACCTCCCAAGGCGAGTAGACCTCCCAAGGCGAGCAGGCCTCCCAAGGCGAGCAGACCTTCCAAGGCGAGCAGACCTCCCAAGGTGAGTAGACCTCCCAAGGCGAGCAGATCTCCCAAGGCGAGCAGACCTCCCAAGGCGAGCAGACGTCCCAAGGCGAGCAGATCTTCCAAGGCGAGCAGACCTCCCAAGGCGAGTAGACCTCCCAAGGCGAGCAGATCTCCCAAGGCGAGCAGACCTCCCAAGGCGAGTAGACCTCCCAAGGTGAGCAGACCTCCCAAGGCGAGCAGACCTCCCAAGGCGAGCAGACGTCCCAAGGCGAGCAGATCTTCCAAGGCGAGCAGACCTCCCAAGGCGAGCAGACCTCCCAAGGCGAGCAGACCTCCCAAGGCGAGCAGACCTCCCAAGGCGAGCAGACCTCCCAAGGCGAGCAGACCTCCCAAGGCGAGCAGACCTCCCAAGGCGAGCAGACCTCCCAAGGCGAGCAGACCTCCCAAGGCGAGTAGACCTCCCAAGGCGAGCAGATCTCCCAAGGCGAGCAGACCTCCCAAGGCGAGCAGACGTCCCAAGGCGAGCAGACCTCCCAAGGCGAGCAGACCTCCCAAGGCGAGTAGACCTCCCAAGGCGAGCAGACCTCCCAAGGCGAGCAGACGTCCCAAGGCGAGCAGATCTTCCAAGGCGAGCAGACCTCCCAAGGCGAGTAGACCTCCCAAGGCGAGCAGACCTCCCAAGGCGAGCAGATCTCCCAAGACGAGCAGACCTCCCAAGGCGAGCAGACCTCCCAAGGTGAGCAGACCTCCCAAGGCGAGCAGACCTCCCAAGGCGAGTAGACCTCCCAAGGCGAGCAGACCTCCCAAGGCGAGCAGATCTCCCAAGACGAGCAGACCTCCCAAGGCGAGCAGACCTCCCAAGGCGAGCAGACCTCCCAAGGCGAGCAGATCTCCCAAGACGAGCAGACCTCCCAAGGCGAGTAGACCTCCCAAGGCGAGCAGACCTCCCAAGGCGAGCAGATCTCCCAAGACGAGCAGACCTCCCAAGGCGAGCAGACCTCCCAAGGCGAGCAGACCTCCCAAGGCGAGCAGATCTCCCAAGACGAGCAGACCTCCCAAGGCGAGCAGATCTCCCAAGGCGAGCAGATCTCCCAAGGCGAGTAGACCTCCCAAGGCGAGCAGACCTCCCAAGGCGAGTAGACCTCCCAAGGCGAGCAGACCTCCCAAGGCGAGCAGATCTCCCAAGACGAGCAGACCTCCCAAGGCGAGCAGACCTCCCAAGGCGAGTAGACCTCCCAAGGCGAGCAGACCTCCCAAGGCGAGCAGATCTCCCAAGACGAGCAGACCTCCCAAGGCGAGCAGACCTCCCAAGGCGAGCAGACCTCCCAAGGCGAGCAGATCTCCCAAGACGAGCAGACCTCCCAAGGCGAGCAGATCTCCCAAGGCGAGCAGATCTCCCAAGGCGAGCAGATCTTCCAAGGCGAGCAGACCTCCCAAGGCGAGTAGACCTCCCAAGGCGAGCAGACCTCCCAAGGCGAGCAGATCTCCCAAGACGAGCAGACCTCCCAAGGCGAGCAGACCTCCCAAGGCGAGCAGATCTCCCAAGACGAGCAGACCTCCCAAGACGAGCAGACCTCCCAAGGCGAGCAGATCTCCCAAGACGAGCAGACCTCCCAAGGCGAGCAGACCTCCCAAGGCGAGCAGATCTCCCAAGACGAGCAGACCTCCCAAGGCGAGCAGATCTCCCAAGGCGAGCAGATCTCCCAAGGCGAGCAGATCTTCCAAGGCGAGCAGACCTCCCAAGGCGAGTAGACCTCCCAAGGCGAGCAGACCTCCCAAGGCGAGCAGATCTCCCAAGACGAGCAGACCTCCCAAGGCGAGCAGATCTCCCAAGGCGAGCAGACCTCCCAAGGCGAGCAGATCTCCCAAGACGAGCAGACCTCCCAAGGCGAGCAGATCTCCCAAGGCGAGCAGATCTCCCAAGGCGAGCAGACCTCCCAAGGCGAGCAGACCTCCCAAGACGAGCAGACCTCCCAAGGCGAGCAGATCTCCCAAGGCGAGCAGATCTCCCAAGGCGAGCAGACCTCCCAAGGCGAGCAGACCTCCCAGGGAAGAAGGGGAGAAGGTCACCTACGGCACTAGTCTGGCTCGCTCTACGCAGATACTGCTCAGGCAGTGAGAGAGAGCGAGGGAGCCACGGAGAGGGAAATAGAGAGAGAGAAAGAGGGGCAAGAGTGAGGAACACAGAGCGTGAGACAGATGACAGCATGGTGGTATAGTGGTGAGCACTGCTGCCTCACAGCGCCAAGCACCTGGATTTGATTCCAGCCTTTGGCTATGGTCTGTGTGGAATCTGCACGTTCTCTCTGTGTCTGCACATGTTTCCTCTGGGTCTTCCGCTTTCCTCCCACAGTCCAAAGCTGTGCCAGTTAGGTGGATTAGCTATGCTAAGATTGCCCCTTAGTGTCCAAAGATGTGCAGGCTAGGTGAGTTACGGGGATAGGGCGAGGGAGTGGGCCTAGGTGGGGGTGATCATTCAGGCCAGTACAGATTCGATGGGCTGAATGGCTGTTTTCAGCACTGTAGGGATTCTATGATTCTACAGTTCTGTGGAAAGAGGGATAAATTTTCCTGCAGGCTTCAGGACCTGACATTAGGACCAAATTGGGGGCCTGGGCTCACTATGGCCAGCAACGGGACTGACACAGGGATGTTCCCTGGAGGTGGCCTCTGAGCTCACCACCTAGATCAAGGCAGCAGGTAGCTCCCAGTGCTGTCAGTCTAATCAGGGAGCTGGTAGGTCTGAGACCCCATTGGGAGATGTTGTTGTTGCTGAGGCACATAGGATTGAGAGGTGCTTGAGAGGTAAGGTTAAAGTGAAAATCCAGAGGAGCCAAGCAGACAGGCCCGCAGATCTAAGATTAAACCCCCCTGGATGGTACATTGATGGATAGAGCCTCCAACTCTGATGACTGTAGCAGGAAGAGTGCCTTCATGAAGCTGGAGGTTCATGTGCAGAGGGGCTGCTCCGGAACTGGAAAAAGGCCAGTGGGCCATCTGAATCACCCTGAATTGAAACTTTATATATGGCAATTGACTGTCCAACTCTATGGTGTGGACATCAGATCTAGGTCCATGCCCCCCGCCTGGAAACACCCCTGATAGTGAGAATGTGTCGGGGAGCCACCCCACCGATTTTCCTGTGTCCTCGCCTGCTTCCAATCCCTTCACACAGAAAGTCAGAGAGAAGCGATTGTCAGATGACTAACTTGTTCCTGGGTCTTAGAAGTGCAACAAGAGAGGATGATAAAGTTTTCAAACATGGGAGCACGATTAAAATAATGGTTGGAGTTGGGTTTTTTACAGACTGAAAGCAGGATTAGTGTATGGTCTCCCCCAGTTTACCGTTGAAACCAACCATCGCCCCCTGGTCAGCATTGTCATGATATTCAAACACACATCACAACGCACACATCATGATAGATAGACCAACAGACCAATTAGCACACATAACATGACAGCCAATCACAGACAAGAGCAGACACAGTATAAGACAAGAAACACGACACCTGCTGGCCAGTCCACCTGGAGACAGGACAAGGCTAGGACCTCATTAACAAGACACTCACACAGTCACCACATGCTGAGTACCAAGACAGATCTGTAAATAACTAGTTGGAATAAAACTGCGTTGTACCAATCGCAACCGTGTTGGTTCGTCTGTACCTCAGAGCACACAACACCACAAGGTACCAGTGAGTGAATCGATACTTACCGGAAAATCTGCCATCCTGAGCAATGGACACCCACAACAAACCACAGCCATTGCAAGTCGCTGGGAACCTGGGCACCAATTGGAAGCTCTTCAAGCAGCGATTCGAACTGTTCATGCGAGCCAACGAAAAACAGGGCACCTCGGACGAAACAAAGATTGCCATGCTCCTCACTACCGCAGGTCAACACGCCATCGATGTATACAACTCCTTGGTGTTCGCGGAAGGCGAGAACAAATCTAAATATGACACGGTCCTCCTCAAGCTCGACAAGCACTTCAACGTTGAGGTCAATGAAAGCTTTGAGAGGTATATCTTTCAACAGCGCCTGCAAGGTAAGGATGAGCTCTTTCAGTCCTTCCTGACGCACCTCCGCATACTCGCGCATTCCTGCGGTTACGGCACCACCTCAGAGTCCATGATCTGGGACCAGATCGTTTTTGGCGTGGCCTCCAGTGGCCTACGCCAGCAGCTTCTAAAAATTAAAGGCCTGACCTTAGCACCTGCAGTGGAAGCCTGTGTCCTGCATGAAAATGCGACCAGCCACTTTGCCCAATTTCAGGCGACCGAATTGGCACGGAAGGGGTCCCAAGCGATCGAATCGGCAAGCCAGGACGCCCACGAGGCCGAACGCATCCAGGCAATCGAGTTTCTCCCAGCCCGCGGCCCGGACGAGGGCGGCCGTTTCACGCGCTTTTTGAGGCCTCCCGCGTTTGTGCGCGCCAAAACCTACGGCAACACTGAGGGATGTGCTGCGCAGGCGCGCCCGACACAAGACCGAACTGCGCATGCGCAGTGGCGTAATGAACGCCATGACGTGCGGCAACTGTGGAGCTGCACATTTAAAAGGGCAATGTCCTGCAAAAACCCGACAATGCCTACGCTGTGGCAAGATGGGCCACTACGCTGCCTACTGTCGAGCGGCTCAACCTGTGGATCTTCCGCATCTCCGACAACCTCGCAGACACGTGCGGACCATCCAGCCTTCACATCACGACATCCAAACCGATGACACAGATGACCAAGACGCCTTCCGGGTTGCGGTCATTGATGTGAACCGGGTCAACACCATCAATCCGGCCGATGAATGGAGTGCCACCCTGACGGTCAACCGATCGCCGATCACTTTCCGCCTGGACACTGGCGCCTCCGCCAACCTCATAGCATGGTCAGCAATCTATGCCATGAAGGTCAGACCACCAATCCAGCCATCCCGGTGCAAGATGGTCGACTACAACGGGAACGCTATCCCGGCCATGGGATCCTGCCAGCTCCAGGTGACACACAAAACACACACGGCCACACTCTCGTTTGAGATAGTTGGCTCATCGAAGGACTCCCTGCTGGGCGCACAGGCATGTAAGGCTCTCCACCTTGTGCAACGAATTCTCTCTCTCTCTCCAGACGGCACGTCTGACTTCCCGGATGCAGAGTTCAACGCACAGCTCCAATCGCTCCTCGCCCACAACCAGGAGGCATTCAAAGGCATGGGAACACTGCCATACACCTACCGAATTCGCCTCAAACCGGACGCCATCCCGGTCGTTCACGCACCTCGCAGGGTTCCTGCGCCACTTAAAGACCGCCTCAAGCTGCAGCTGCAGGATCTCCAGGACAAAGGGGTCCTATCCAGGGTCACGGAGCCCACGCCATGGGTCAGCTCCATGGTGTGTGTCAAGAAGCCCTCTGGCGAGCTCCGCATCTGTGTAGACCCCAAAGACCTCAATAATAACATTATGCGGGAACATTATCCCATACCCAAACGGGAGGAGATCACCAGTGAAATGGCCCAAGCGAAGATATTCACGAAACTGGATGCTTCTAAAAGATTTTGGCAGATCCAACTGGACCCGTCCAGCCGAAAGCTATGTACCTTCAACACCCCTTTCGGCAGGTTCTGCTACAACCGGATGCCATTTGGCATCATCTCGGCATCCGAGGTCTTCCACAGAATCATGGAGCAGATGATGGAAGGCTTCGAAGGGGTGCGCGTATATGTGGACGATGTCATCACCTGGTCCACCACTCCGCAGGAGCACATACATCGTCTCCAACGCGTTTTTGCCCGCATACGGGAAAACGGCCTGCGCCTCAACCGAGCCAAGTGCGCCTTTGGCCAGACCGAATTGAAGTTCCTGGGGGACCACATCTCCCGGTCAGGGGTCCGTCCGAATGCAGACAAGGTGAGCGCCATCACAGCCATGCCGCAGCCGGCCGACAAGAAGGCTGTCCTACGCTTCCTTGGCATGGCCAACTTCCTAGGGAAATTCATTCCCAACCTTGCCTCCCACACAACGACTCTGCGCCACCTCGTCAGAAAATCTACAGAGTTCCAGTGGCAACACACACACCAGCTGGAATGGGAGGAGCTCAAACACAAACTCACCACGGCACCAGTGTTGGCGTTCTTCGACACATCTCGTCCCACCAAAATCTCAACTGGTGCCAGCCAATCCGGCATTGGAGCAGTGTTCCTGCAGAGGGATGACACGGCATCATGGGCCCCAGTGGCCTATGCATCGCGGGCCATGACCCCCACAGAGCAGCGCTACGCGCAAATCGAAAAAGAATGCCTGGGCTTGCTAACCGGTTTAGACAAGTTCCACGATTACGTCTATGGTCTTCCTCGATTCACGGTCGAAACTGACCACCGCCCCCTGGTCAGCATAATAAACAAGGGCCTGAACGACATGACCCCTCGCCTCCAGCGCATCCTACTTAAACTCAGGAGGTACGACTTCCAACTGGTCTACACCCCCGGGAAGGACCTCATCGTGGCGGATGCCCTATCCCGAGCAGTGAGCACGCTGCCAGATGCGGAGGGGTTCGTATGTCAGGTCGAGGCACAGGTGGCCTTGACAGCGGCAAATCTGCCGGCTGACGAATCCAGTCTGGCCCGCATCCGCCGAGAGACAGCGGCCGACCCCCTTTTACAGCGAGTGATGCGCCACATGACGGGAGGATGGCTCAAAGGGCAGTGCCCGCAGTTCTATAATGTACGAGACGACCTAGCCATCATTGATGGGATCCTTCTGAAGCTGGACCGGATTGTGATTCCGCACAGTATGCGCCAGCTGGTTCTCGATCAAATACACGAAGGCGACTTGGGGGTCGAGAAGTGCAGACGGAGGGCCCGAGAGGCGGTATACTGGCCGGGCATCAGTGACGATATTGCCAACATGGTGATCAACTGTACAACCTGCCAAAGGTTTCAGCTGCCGCAACCTCCTGAGACGCTTCTGCCCCATGAGCTGGTGACGTCCCCCTGGGCGAAGGTGGGTGTTGACCTATTTCACGCGCTTGGCATGGACTATGTTATCATAGTGGACTACTTCTCCAATTACCCAGAAGTCATACACCTGCACGATCTCACGTCGTCTGCTGTCATCAGGGCCTGCAAAGACACCTTTGCTCGCCACGGCATTCCGATGACTGTCATGTCGGACAATGGGCCCTGTTTTGCCAGCCATGAATGGTCGTCCTTGTCGGCCTCGTATGGCTTCACACACGTGACGTCCAGCCCTCTGCAACCCCTGTCCAATGGAAAGGCGGAGAAGGGTGCGGTAGTATGTATTGGGGGTCATGTGGGACTGGAAGCCCTAATGTCATTGGCTGACAGATCTCGGGTCCTGGTTGGCCGTTGACCTCTAGCTCCACCCTGAAGGCGGAGTATAAGAAGCCGGAGTCTTCCCCCGCAGGCCAGTTCACTATCGAGCTGCGGGGGAACAGACACGCTTAATAAAGCCTCATCGACTTCACTCTATTCGTCTCACGGAGTCTTTGTGCGCTACAATTTATTAAGCGTGCCTAAAAAGGACTATGGAGCTCAGGATCATTCCGGAATGCCTGAGGATCAGCCCCCACGCAGTGAACGCGGCAGCAGCCTTCAAGCACTGGCAGACTTGCTTCGAGGCCTACCTCAGAAAGACCACCGGCCGGGTCACAGAAGACCAAAAACTGCAGGTCCTGCACTTGAGGGTGAGCACGGAGATTTTCTCCCTCATCGAAGACGCGGAAGATTTCCAGACGGCGTTCGCAGCACTGAAAAGTCTCTATGTCCGCCCAGTTAATCAAATCTACGCTCGCTACCAGCTCGCGACGAGACGGCAAGCTCCCGGAGAATCGATGGACGAATTCTACGCCGCGCTGCTGATTTTGGGACGAGCCTGCAGCTGCCCGTCGGTGAACGCAAACGAACACACGGACATGTTAATGCGCGATGCTTTTGTGGCAGGTATGCAATCCTCCCAAATCCGCCAAAGACTTCTAGAAAAAGAGTCGCGAGGACTCTCAGAGGCACGGGCCCTAGCAGCCTCCCTAGACGTGGCCGCACGTAATACCCGCGCCTACGGCCCCGACCGCGCGGCAGCCCATTGGGCCCCGTACGTACCCGTCGCGGCAAACCCCCTACCCCCCCCCGGACACCCCACAGGCTTGCGCGGTCCAAACGCCGAGTCGCACCGGGGGCGCCTGCTGTTATTTCTGCGGCCAGGTGAAACACCCCCGACAGAGCTGCCCGGCCCGCGCAGCTATCTGCAAGAGCTGCGGGAAAAAGGGCCATTATGCGGTTGTGTGCCGGTCCCGCGAGGTCGCCGCTGTCCCGGGAGAACAGGGAGCCCTGCAAGCCGCTTACGCTCCCCAACCCCCCTCCCCGCAGCCCATGTATGACCCGCCGCCAGCGCTACCGCTTTGGGTCCCGGCCAACACTCTCCACGGAGAGGAGGGAGTTTTGCGCGTCCCTAACGCCCCCCTAACCCCCACCCCGCGCCCCACGCCTGACCCGCCGGCGCCACCTACTTGGGCCCCGACCACCGCTGTCCCCGGTGAGGGAGCTCCGCGCGGTCCTAGCGCTCGCGGTCCTACGCTCGCGGTCCTAGCGCTCGCGGTCCTAGCGCTCCCCAGCCCCCCCAACGCACCATGTGCGACCCACAGACGCCGCCATTTTGGGTCCCGGCCACCACGAGGGGAGGAGGGGCGCCGCCATCTTGGACCGCCCCAGACCTGTACGACGCGTGGGGGCAGCCATTTTGTCCACCCCCGCCGCCATCTTGTGACCACCCAGCCACGTGCGATGTATGGGGGCGGCCATTTTGTCCATCCCCGACGCCATCTTGGACGGCAACAACGGACCCCACTCCACTACTACAACCACGTCTCGCTTCAATTACGCTCGATCAAGCTCGGCCCCGGACACTCCAGACGACGACGACAACGGTGCTAATAAACGGCCACGAGACGCCATGCCTAGTCGACTCCGGGAGCACGGAGAGCTTTATACACCCCGACACGGTAAGACGCTGTTCCTTGACCACCTATCCCAGCGCACAAAAGATTTCCCTAGCTGCAGGATCCCACTCTGTACAGATCCAGGGATTCTGCATAGTTACCCTAACGGTGCAGGGGAGGGAGTTCAAAAACTACAAACTAAACATCCTTCCCCAACTCTGTGCCCCCAACTTGCTGGGATTAGATTTCCAATGCAATCTACAGAGCCTTACGTTCAAATTCGGCGGCCCAATACCCCCACTCACTATCTGCGGCCTCGCAACCCTCAAGGTGCAACCCCCGTCCTTGTTTGCGAACCTCACCCCAGATTGCAAACCCGTCGCCACTAGGAGCAGACGGTACAGCGCCCAGGACCGGACCTTCATTCGGTCCGAAGTCCAGTGGCTACTAAAGGAGGGCATAATCCAGGCCAGCAATAGTCCCTGGAGAGCGCAGGTGGTAGTAGTGAAGACAGGGGAGAAACAAAGGATGGTCATTGACTATAGCCAGACCATCAACAGGTACACACAACTAGACGCGTAACCTCTCCCCGGCATATCCGACATGGTCAACCGGATTGCCCAATATAAAGTCTTCTCCACCGTGGACCTCAAGTCCGCCTACCATCAGCTCCCCATCCACCCAAGTGACCGCAAGTACACAGCCTTCGAGGCAGACGGGCGATTATACCATTTCCTACGGGTCCCTTTTGGCGTCACAAACGGGGTCTCGGTCTTCCAACGGGTGATGGACCGAATGGTTGATCAACATGGGTTTCGGGCCACGTTCCCGTATCTCGACAATGTAACCATCTGCGGCCACGATCAGCAGGACCACGACGCCAACCTCCAAAAATTCCTCCAGACCGCCAAAGCCTTGAACCTCACGTACAACGAGGACAAGTGCGTTTTTAGCACCGATCGGCTAGCCATTCTGGGCTACGTAGTGCGCAATGGGATAATAGGCCCCGACCCCGAACGTATGCGCGCACTCATGGAATTTCCCCTCCTGCACTGCCCAAAAGCCCTGAAACGCTGCCTGGGGTTCTTTTCATACTACGCCCAGTGGGTCCCCCAGTACGCAGACAAGGCACACCCCCTAATACAGACCACGACCTTCCCTCTGTCGACAGAGGCTTGCCAGGCCTTCAGCCGCATCAAAGCGGATATCGCAAAGGCCACGATGCGCGCCATCGACGAGTCCCTCCCCTTCCAGGTCGAGAGCGACGCCTCCGACGTAGCTCTAGCGGCCACCCTTAACCAAGCGGGTAGACCCGTGGCCTTTTTCTCCCGGACCCTCCACGCCTCAGAAATCCGCCAATCTTCAGTAGAAAAGGAAGCCCAAGCCATAGTGGAAGCTGTGCGACATTGGAGGCATTACCTGGCCGGCAGGAGATTCACTCTCCTCACTGACCAACGCTCGGTAGCCTTCATGTTCGATAATGCACAGCGGGGCAAAATCAAAAACGACAAGATCTTAAGGTGGAGGATCGAGCTCTCCACCTTCAACTATGAGATTTTGTATCGTCCCGGAAAGCTGAACGAGCCGTCCGATGCCCTATCCCGCGGCACATGTGCCAACGCACAAATTAACCGCCTCCAAACCCTCCACGAGGACCTCTGCCACCCGGGGGTCACTCGGTTTTACCACTTCATCAAGTCCCGCAATCTCCCATACTCTTTAGAGGAGGTCCGTACAGTCACAAGGGACTGCCACATCTGCGCGGAATGCAAGCCGCATTTTTTCAGGCCGGATGGAGCGCACCTGATTAAGGCTTCCCGCCCCTTTGAACGCCTCAGTCTCGATTTCAAAGGGCCCCTCCCCTCCACCGACCGCAACGCATATTTTCTTAATGTGGTGGACGAATACTCCCGCTTCCCTTTTGCCATTCCCTGTTCTGACATGACCGCGGCCACAGTCATTAAAGCCCTGAACAGCATCTTCACACTGTTCAGTTACCCCGCATACGTCCACAGCGACAGGGAGTCCTCTTTCATGAGTGACGAGCTGCGCCAGTTCCTGCTCAGCAAGGGCATAGCCTCAAGCAGGACGACCAGCTACAACCCCCGGGGGAACGGGCAAGTAGAGAGGGAGAACGGCACGGTCTGGAAGGCCGTCCTACTGGCCCTACGGTCCAGGGACCTCCCAGTTTCACGGTGGCAGGAGGTCCTCCTGGACGCTCTCCATTCCATCCGGTCGTTATTATGTACGAGCACTAATCAAACGCCTCATGAGCGTCTCCTTGTTTTCCCTAGGAGGTCCTCCTCTGGAACGTCGCTGCCGACCTGGCTGGCGGCCCCAGGACCCATCCTGCTCCGAAAGCATGTGCGGGCACATAAGGCGGACCCGTTGGTCGAAAGGGTTCACCTCCTCCACGCGAACCCCCAGTACGCCTACGTGGAGTACCCCGACGGCCGACAGGACACGGTCTCCCTGCGGGATCTGGCGCCCGCCGGCAACACGCACCCCCCCCCGACACCATCAACCCAACCCCCCCCCCCTTCCTGCCACCGCCGCACCCCCCGACCGCCCCCTTCCCAGGAGGATCGGTTCCCCTCCCCTCAGCACCGACCAAGAATAAAGCCCAAGCTGAAACCGTAAGGCTCCTGGAGGCGACAACACCGGTACAAGCACCACCACCACCGGGGCCGAGGCGATCGACACGGACGACCAGACCACCCGACCGACTCGTGGCGTCGATCTAAAACTAAATATGGACTTTCACAAGAACATTTTGCTTTCTTCCTATACCCTCTGTAAATAGTTGCAACAGGACAAAATTGTACAATACTGTATTGCCATGTGAATGTTTTTTTTCCTCCCAGGACCAGCCCTGTAAACCCTTACCACCATACGAAGCATCACCCCGCCGGGTTCATTTTTGACAAGGGGTGAATGTGGTAGTATGTATTGGGGGTCATGTGGGACTGGAAGCCCTAATGTGATTGGCTGACAGATCCCGGGTCCTGGTTGGCCGTTGACCTCTAGCTCCGCCCTGAAGGCGGAGTATAAGAAGCCGGAGTCTTCCCCCGCAGGCCAGTTTACTATCGAGCTGCGGGGGAACAGACACGCTTAATAAAGCCTCATCGACTTCACTCAATTCGTCTCACGGAGTCTTTGTGCGCCACAAAGGGCGTTCACATTGCCAAGCGGCTCCTCTGCAAGGCTGCTGCTGCCAGATCGGACTTCTACCTCGCCCTGCTGGCCTATCGCTCGGCCCCACTAGCCACGGGTCTCTCGCCAGCACAGTTGCTGATGGGTCGCACCCTCAGAACCACTGAGACTTCCATCCTGGCACCAACAATAGACCATGCTCCGGTACTGCATAGGATGCAACTGCAGCGTGATCGCCAGAAGAGATCGTACGACACAAGGGCAACTGATCTTCCCTCCCTGGCCCCTGGAGACAACGTCCGCATTCACCCACCAGACGGTCAGCACCTGCCGAAGTTCTCCGACGCGTGGCTCCCCGCTCATTCCTGGTACGCATGCCGGATGGATCCGTGCATAGGCGCAATCGGCGAGCCCTTCGCCTACTTCCACGCTCGCAACGAAACCATACACAGACGCCGTGTCCTCCACTGGTTCCTGATAGCGACTTCGTGGAGCTGCCATATACCATGCCCCTTCTGTCGCCGCCCGTGGCCAGGCTCGCACCTCAGCCGGTGGTTCTCGACCCACCCTTGAGGTGGTCAACCCGAATTTGTCGCCCACCTACTAGACTGGACTTATGAGACTGTTCACATGTCAAATTTTAGCAACTACTGTATTGTAACATGTCGCTGTTTTATCGTTACAGGCCTCGTTTGATCGGTCCAAATTTCAACGTTCTTCTTCTTTTGTTATGGTACAACCTCGTTAGCATGTCACACCTGACATCGCCCCTTGTATATAGTTACGCCACATGTACATGCTGTAAATATCACGCACACACACCTTTAGCTGCACTCAGGACACATTTATATTTATAATCACATAGGCACATAATCTTGTAAAAAAGGGGGGATGTCATGATATTCAAACACACATCACAACACATACATCATGATCAACAGACCAACAGACCAATTAGCACACATAACACGACAGCCAATCACAGACAAGAGCGGACACAGTATAAGACAAGAAACACGACACCTGCTGGCCAGTCCATCTGGAGACAGGACAAGGCCAGGACGTCATTAACAAGACACTCACACAGTCACCACATGCTGAGTACCAAGTCAGATGTGTAAATACCTAGTTGGAATAAAACTGCGTTGTACCAATCGCAACCGTGTTGGTTCGTCTGTACCTCAGAGCACCCAACACCACAAGCATCATACATAAGGACCTGAATGAGATGACCCCTCGCCTCCAGCGCATCCTACTCAAGCTCAGGAGGTACGACTTCCAACTGGTCTATACCCCGGGAAAGGACCTTATCATAGTGGATGCCCTAACTAGAGCAGTGAGCACACATCCCTACTCGGAGGGGTTTGTCTGTCAGGTCGAAGCGCAGGTGGCCTTCACATCGGCAAATCAGCCAGCCGATGACTCAAGTCTGGCCCGTATTCGCCGGGAGACTGCGGCTGAACCCCTTCTACAACGTGTGATGCGCCACATGATGGGAGGGTGGCTCAAAGGACAGTGCCCGCAGTTCTACAATGTCCGGGACGACTTGGCCGTCATTGATGGTGTCCTCCTAAAGCTGGACTGGATTGTGATTCCACACAGCATGCACAAGCTGGTCCTCGACCAACTACACGAAGGCCATCTGGGGGTTGAGAAGTGCAGACGGAGGGCCCGAGAGGCGGTATACTGGCCGGGCATCAGCGATGGCATTGCCAATATGGTGCTCAACTGCCCCACCTGCCAAAGGTTTCAACCGGCGCAACCTCCTGAGATGCTTCAGTCCCATGAGCCGGTGACGTCCCCCTGGGCGAAGGTGAGTGTGGACCTTTTTCATGCGCTCGGCAGGGACTATGTAATCGTCATAGATTACTTTTCAAATTATCCAGAGGCCATACGCCTGCACGATTTAACATCGTCCGCTGTCATAAGGGCCTGCAAAGACACCTTCGCTCGCCATGGCATTCCGATTACTGTCATGTCGGACAATGGGCCCTGTTTTGCCAGCCAGGAATGGTCTTCCTTTGCTGCTTCGCATAGAACATAGAACATAGAACATAGAACGATAGAGCGCAGAACAGGCCCTTCGGCCCACGACGTTGCACCGAAACAAAAGCCATCTAACCTACACTATGCCATTATCATCCATATGTTTATCCAATAAACTTTTAAATGCCCTCAATGTTGGCGAGTTCACTACTGTAGCAGGTAGGGCATGGCTTCACACACGTGACGTCCAGCCCTCTGCATCCCCAGTCCAATGGAAAGGCGGAGAAGGGCGTTCACATCGTCAAGCGGCTCCTCTGCAAGGCTGCTGCTGCCAGATCGGATTTCTGCGTAGCCCTGCTGGCCTATCGCTCGGCCCCACTAGCCACTGGCCTCTCACCTGCCCAGCTGTTGATGGGTCATGCCCTCAGGACCACTGTGCCATCCATTCTGGTCCCCACAACCAACCGTGCTCCAGTACTGCACAGGATGGGACAGCAGCGCGCTCGCCAGAAAGTGGCACATGACACACGGGCAACTGATCTTCCCGCCCTGGCGCCTGGGGAAGACGTCCGCATCCACCTACCAGAGGGTGGCTGGTCAGCACCTGCCGAAGTTCTCCGACACATGGCTCCCCGCTCGTTCCTGGTTCGCATGCCTGATGGCTCCATTCGCAGGCGCAATCGACGGGCTCTTCGCCTGCTTCTACGCTCGCTACGGGAACTTACGCCGGTGCCACGCCCTCCTGTTGTTCCTGATGTCGACTTCGTGGAGCTTCCTGCCACGATGCCCATTCCTCTGTCGCCTGTGGCCAGGCCCATTCCTCAGCCGGTGAATCCTGACCCACCCTTGAGGCGGTCAACCCGAATTCGGCGCCCACCTACTAGGCTGGACTTATGAGCCTGTGTGAACATTGAACTCACTGACGTACCATACCAGTGTGTTAATATGTTTCTCTTTTTTTCTTGTCGTTACAGGAGTTCGTTTTGACGTTTAATATTTCCACGTGTTTTGTTTATGGTACAACCTCGTTGTTATGTCGCACCTGACATTGTCCCATGTATATAGTTTAGCCTCATGTACATGCTGTAGATATTGCACACGCACACATTCAGCTGCACTCAGTACACATCTCTATTTATTACCACATAGGCACATGTTCTTGTAAAAAAGGAGCGATGTCATGATATTCAGGTAAACATCATGGTGTAAACATACATACATACTGATGGACAAATCAACGGACCAATCAATACACACACAACACCACAGCCAATCACAGGCAAGAGCATACACACTATAAAACGGGGAACACGACACTTCCCGCTCATTCCAGCAGGAGACAGCTCAGGGCACAGAGCTCACAGCACGCCACTAGACATTCACCATGTGCTGAGTCCTTCTCCAAGATAGTGTTAGGGCTAGCTCCACAGATTTAAGGGTAATGAACGAACCACAGTAACCAGTTTACCATTGTAAATATTGTTAGTAATAGAACTGAGTTGTACCATCCGCAACCATGTTGGTTCGTCTATGTACCAGAGCACCCAACACGACAGGAGGCCAGGGGGATTTTTTGTTTAACAGGGTGTATCGCGAGGGAGCAGCGCCTTACCGTAGTGGGATGAATAAAGCTCTCCGTGCTCCCAGAGTCGAACAGGCTTGTGCCCGGTGATGTGTACCGTTGCCGTTGCGGTCGTGAGATTTCGGAGCCGAGACTGGTCCAGTGTAACCGAGGCGAGTTGCGGCAGATGCTGGGAGGTCTCATCAGGCGATACACGGCCATCCGAGTTGGGGTCCTGAGATGTCATCCAAGATTGCGGCACCCATGAATCGCACATGGTCGGCGGTGGGCAAGATGGCGTTGCCCATGGGCTGTACGCGGCCTGCGGTATCAAAGATGGCGGCGCCCACGGGCCGCACGTGGCTTGCGGGTAGGGGGATGATGGCGGGCACGGGTCGTCTGCGGAGACAGCAGCGACCGACCGGGCCTGGCATACCGCCACGAAGTGCCCCTTTTTACTGCAGCCCTTGCACGTTGCGTATCGGGCAGGGCAGCGTTGCTGGGGGTGTTTGGTTTGCCCGCAAAAGTAGTATCTGGGTCCCCCAGGGTTGACTGGCTGCTGCACGGCACACACTTGTGGCGAATTGGGGGATGCGCTAGAGTCGGCCGCGGATGGGGACCACGCTGTCCACGCGCGGTCGGGGGCATACGCCTGGGCGTTACGGGCAGCAACTTCTAAAGAGCTCGCAAGTTTCCGTGCATCCTCGAGACCCAGCGTATCCCCTTCCAGCAGCCTCTGGCGGATCTGTGTGGACAGCATGCCAGTAACAAAAGCGTCCCGGATTAAAAGTTCAGTGTGGTCGCTAGCCGAAACTTGCTGGCAGTTACAGTTCCTACCTTGGACTAATAATGCGCGGTAGAAGTCGTCCAGTGATTCTCCCGGAATTTGTCATCTGGTGGCCAGATGTCGGGCGTATACCTGATTCACTGGGCGAATATAGTGTCCTTTCAACAGAGTCATAGCGTCCTTGATGTCAGCCGCGTCCTCGATGAGCGTAAAGATTTCTGGGCTCACCCTCGAGTAGAGAATCTGCAGTTTCTGGTCCTCCGAGGGTGGAGTCGTGGCCGCCCTGATGTAGCTGTTGAAACATGTCTGCCAGTGTTTAAAAGTAGCTGCTGAGTTTGCCGCGTGGGGGCTGAGTTGTAGACACTCCGGCTTGTTGCGGAGCTCCATTCTTTAAAATCTGGTGTAATAAATTGATGCACGATCAATTACCACAGAAGCGAGATTGTAGAGCAATTGAAGGCTTTATTACTCCAGATGCTTCCTCAGCAGCGCAGTATCAGAATGGCTGCAGCCAAGGAAAGCACAGACCTTTATACTCCGGCCTGCTGGGCGGGGCCAGCAGGCAGAGCTCTACTAAGGAACCTCCAATACGAGATACCTCCAACATAGGTACCGTAATACCCTTAATACAGACTACCACAATGTACAAATCTCTAGATAAGAGGAAAAAAACATGCCCTAAATCTGATGGCCACCTTAACATGTTTAGCACACTGGGCTAAATCGCTGGCTTTTAAAGCAGACCAAGGCAGGCCAGCAGCACGGTTCAATTTCCGTACCAGCCTCCCTGAACAGGCGCCGGAATGTGGCAACTAGGGGCTTGTGGTATTATCAGGTATTACGGTACCTGAGAGGCTGAAGTGCCATTGGATAAACCTAGGGGTTTTACCATTGGCTGTAGAGTATGGTAGCTCCGCCCCGATAGGCGGGGTATAAGAACCCGTGCCGTCCCAGCAGCCCTCATTCTGTACCTGAGCTGCTGGGGAACACTTCTAGCTTATTAAAGCCTTCAGTTGTGCTGCAACCTCGTTTTAGTAGTTATTGATTGTGCATCAATTTAATAAGCTAGATTTAAGTAGAAAGGATCAAGCCGGAGTGTCTGCAACTCAGTCCCCACGTGACGAACTCAGCGGCGATCTTTAAGCACTGGCTGGTGTGTTTTAAAGGCTATCTTGAGACAGCTGGAGGCACACCCTCGGGGGAGCAGAAACTGCACGTCCTGCACTCAAGAGTAAGCCCAGAGATCTACACCCTCATCGAGGAGGCGGATGATTTTGATGCAGCAATCGAACTTTTAAAAGGACACTATATTCGCCCAGTAAATCAGGTCAACACCCGTCACCTGCTTGCAAGAAGACGACAAAACCCCGGGGAATCTTTGGAGGAATTCTACCGCACGCTATTGGTGCTGGGCAGAAGCTGTGGCTGCCCGCAAGTTTCGGCGAGCGAGCACACGGAACTCCTAGTCCGGGACGCCTTTGTAGCAGGTATGAGCTCTTCAGAAATCCGCCTGCATCTTTTAGAGAAAGACACCCTGGGACTTAGGGAGACACGGGCCCTTGCAGGGTCCATGGACGTTGCCTCCAAGAACGCCCGATCCTACGTGCCCGACCGCGCGGCGGCCCCTTGGGCAGCGTGGAATCCCGCAGCGGCCGCCCCAGAGGCCTTCCCCGCTTCCCCGCAGGCCTGCGCTGTAAGGCGGCCCGCCAACCCCGATGGACCCCGCAGGCAGTAAAAACACCCCCGCCAGCGCTGCCCGGGCCGCAGATCCATCTGCAGGGGGTGCGGCAAAAAGGGCCATTTCGTGGGGGTCTGCCAGGCACGAGCGGTGGCCGCGGTCTCCAGCGGCGACTCCGGACCACCACAGCGAACTTCTCCAGGGGCCCCGGGTGGCCGGCGGTCGCCGGCACCCCCGTATCCCAGGCCCACGTGCGGACCCCGGGTGCCGCCATCTTGTCCCTCGGACACCACGCTGGACGGAGGGGCGCCGCCATTTTGTCCACCCCCGACCACCATGTGTCACCAATGGGAGACGCCATCTTGGATGCTCCAGGACCCCAGCTCGGCCGACCACGCACTGCCTGAACGAAATCCACAACTACTGCGTCTGGCCTCGGTGACCCTGGACCAAACTCGACCTCGAACACTCAACAGCAACAACGACTGTCTTCATCAATGGCCACGAGACGTCCTGCCTGATCGACTCTGGGAGCACGGAGAGCTTTATACAACCCGACACGGTAAGGCGCTGTTCCCTCTTTATCCACCCTGTTAATCAAAGAATCTCCCTAGCCTCCAGTTCTCACTCTGTAGAGATAAAGGGGTTCTGTTTAGCAAACTTCACGGTCCAGGGAAGGGAATTCAAAAATTTCCGCCTTTATGTTCTTCGCCACCTCTGCTCGGCTACACTCCTGGGTTTAGACCTCCAGTGTAACCTGCGAAGTCTGACCTTCCAATTTGGCGGCCCTATACCCCCCCTTACTGTCTGTGGCCTCGGGACCCTTAAGGTCGACCTGCCTTCCCTGTTTGCGAACCTCACCCCGGATTGCAAACCTGTCACCACCAGAAGCAGACAGTACAGTGCCCAGGATCGGATCTTTATTAGATCAGAGGTCCAAAGATTACTGAGGAAAGGAGTCATTGAAGCCAGCAACAGTCCCTAGAGAGCTCAAGTAGTGGTGGTAAAGACCGGGGAGAAGCATAGGATGGTCATCGACTACAGTCAGACCATCAACAGGTTTACGCAGCTGGACGCGTACCCTCTCCCCCGCCCCGACCTTGTAAACAGGATCGCGCATTATAAGGTCTTCTCCACGGTGGACCTCAAGTCCGCCTGCCACCAGCTACCCCTCCGGACTAGTGACCGCAAATACACTGCTTTTGAGGCAGGCGGGCGGCTCTATCACTTCTTAAGGGTTCCCTTTGGTGTCACTAACGGGGTCTCGGTCTTCCAGCGCGAGATGGACCGAATGGTTCACCGATACGGTCTACAGGCAACATTCCCGTATCTCGATAATGTCACCATCTGCGGCCACGACCAGCAGGACCACGACACCAACCTCCGAAAATTTCTCCAGACCTCTAAAACCCTTAACCTAACATACAATAAGGATAAATGCGTGTTTAGCACCGACTGCCTAGCCATCCTCGGCTACGTAGTGCGAAATGGAGTTATAGGCCCCGACCCTGAATGCATGCGCCCCCTTATGGAGTTCCCCCTCCCTCACTGCCCCAAGGCCCTGAAGCGCTGCCTAGGGTTTTTCAGTTACTACGCCCAGTGGGGCCCCAACTATGCTGACAAAGCTCGTCCCCGATCCAATCCACAACTTTCCCCCCGTCGATAGAGGCCCGCCAGGTCTTCAGCTGCATCAAAGCAGGCATTGCAAAGGCCACGATGCGCGCCATCGACGAGTCCCTCCCCTTCCAGGTCGAGAGCGATGCGTCCGACGTAGCTCTGGCGGCCACCCTCAACCAAGCGGGCAGACCAGTGGCCTTCTTCTCTCGTACCCTCCATGATTCCGAAATTCGCCACTCCTCAGTCGAGGCCCAGGCCATAGTAGAAGCTGTGCGACATTGGAGGCATTACCTGGCCGGCAGGAGATTCACTCTCCTCACTGAGCAACGGTCGGTGGCATTCATTTTCGATAATGCACAGCGGGGCAAGAGAAAAAAGGACAAGATCTTGAGGTGGAGGATCGAACTCTCCACCTACAACTACGAGATCTTGTACCGTCCCCAGAAGCTAAACGAGCCTCCTGACGCCTGTCCCGCGGCACATGTGCCACCGCACAAGTGGACCGCCTCCGAGCCCTCCACGAGGACCTCTGCCACCCGGGGGTCACTCGCTTTTTCCATTTTGCCAAGACCCGCAACCTGCCCTACTCCATAGAGGAGGTCAGGACGGCCACCAGGGACTGCCAAATCTGCGCGGAGTGCAAACCACACTTCTACCGGCCAGAGAGAGCGCACCTGATTAAGGCTTCTCGTCCCTTTGAATGCCTCAGCATGGACTTCAAAGGCCCCCTCCCCTCCACCGACCGCAACACGTACTTCCTGAACGTGATTGACGAGTACTCCCGGTTCTCATTCGCCATCCCCTGCCCCGACATGACCGCAATCACCGTCATCAAGGCCCTCCATAGCATCTTTCCACTGTTTGGGTCCCCCGCTTACATACACAGTGATAGGGGGTCCTCCTTTATGAGTGACGAACTGCGTCAATTCCTGCTCAGCAAGGGCATCGCCTCGAGCAGGACGACCAGTTACAACCCCCGGGGAAACGGACAGGTAGAGAGGGAGAACAGAACGGTCCAGGAACCTCCCAGTCTCCCGCTGGCAAGAAGTCCTCCAGGAGGCCCTACACTCCATCCGGCCACTGCTTTGTACGACCACCAATCAGACACCTCACGAACGCCACCTTGTCTTTCCCAGCAAGTCCTTCTCCGGGACCTCACTCCCGACTTGGCTGGCAACACCTGGACCCATCCTGCTCCGAAAACACGTGCAGGCGCACAAGTCGGACCCATTGGTCGAGAGAGCCCATCTGATACACGTTAACCCCCAATACGCCTACGTGGCGTTCCTTGACTGCGGACAAGATACGGTCTCCCTACGGGACCTGGCGCCCGCCGGAACCCCACGTACATCCCAGCCACCAGTCCCACCCTCCCCTCCACTGCAGCACCTTACAGGAGGATCAGTCCTCCCGCCGCCCCTGCCTAGCCCCCCCCCCCCCACCCACCGACGCCCCCTATGTCTGGAGAGAGATGAGGTGATTTTTGTCGCGCTTCATCCCGAGCAGCTCCATGATGCAGGACTCTCTGCTCAACAGGTTGTTCCCAGAGATCCACACCAAGACAAACATCAGCTGTCAATGGAGGATCGTCAACTTGGTGTAAGACACTCTTTGGTCTGCCCGAAACCCGTTGGTCTTCAGAGAAAAAGTTGTCCCCGACCGAGTGTTGCAAACTGGCACATTCCAAAGCTCAGGACTCGGTGCTGAGAGATGCACGAAAGCTTGGGCAGCCGCCGCAGAGGTGCACTGGGGGAAGGTCGCTGTCAGAGACCTTTCAGCAATAATGTACTGAGGGGAGGGGAGGGGAGGGGAATTGTATAGAACCCCCTCGGGCTGTATGACTCTGATTGAATGTATATGGCGAATATATATATAAAAAGGAAAAAATTTAGAGTACCCAAATATTTATTTCTTCAATTAAAGGGCAATTTAGCATGGCCAATCCACCTAACCAGCACATCTTTTGGGTTGTAAGGGTGAAACCCGCGTGGACACGGGGAGAATGTGCAAACTCCACACGGACAGTGACCCAGGGCCGGGATTCGAACCCGGGTCCTCAGCGCCATAGGCAGCAATGCTAACCACTATGCCACGTGCCACCCTGTATATGGCGAATATTACATATATCACAATTATATTGTATCACCACAAAGTAAACTTTTAAAAACAAATGTTTTTATTGGCATTTCATCATTTACATAAGTGCATCCAGAACATACTGGGAAGAACATGGTCATACGGTAGCAGAGAGAAAAACAAAGACATAACAATAGCCTAACCATAACGATTTGAGTCGATTTCGGCGTGCGAACAGCTGGTGAGTCAGTTTCAGCGGGAGCAGTGCGGAAGTGGTTGCTGGGAGGTAAGTCTGTCCTTTAAAAGCACTTGTCTTTGCAGGGGCAGGCCAGTCGATTTCGGCGTGAGAACAGCTGGTGAGTCAGTTTCAGCGGGAGCAGTGCGGAAGTGGTTGCTGGGAGGTAAGTCTGTCCTTTAAAAGCACTTGTCTTTGCAGGGGCAGGCCAGTCGATTTCGGCGTGAGAGCAGCTGGTGAGTCAGTTTCAGCGGGAGCAGTGCGGAAGTGGTTGCTGGGAGGTAAGTCTGTCCTTTAAAAGCACTTGTCTTTGCAGGGGCAGGCCAGTCGATTTTGGCGGGAGTGGAGCTGGCTGGTTAGTCAATTTCAGCAGGAGCTGAGAATTTAAAAAAAAAAAATTAGTGTTTTAGGCGGGAACAGGAAGTCGACCCGCGGACGTCTGGGAAGACCCTCACCAATAAATTCTGGTGGAGAGGAAACCCGAGACATTACACGTGTAGTGTCTCCCACCCGCCCTCCTCCTCTAACCTAATAATAAAACCCATTGGTCTGAGGTAAGTACCATATTTTATTATATTATTATTATTTTTTATAAAAAATTTAATTTAGTTGTTAGCCAGATCTTGGTAGAAAGTTGGAGGAATGGCAGGGAAGGGAGTGCAATGTTCCTCCTGCAGGATGTTTGAGGTGAGGGATGCAGTTAGTGTCCCTGCTGATTTTACCTGCAGGAAGTGCTGCCATCTCCAGCTCCTCCAAGACCGAGTTAGAGAACTGGAGCTGGAGTTGGAAGAACTTCGGATCATTCGGGAGGCAGAAGGGGTCATAATTCAGGGAATTAGTTACACCAAAGATTGGAGATAGGTGGGTAACTGTAAGAGGGACTGGGAAAAAGCAGTCAGTGCAGGGATCCCCTGCGGTCGTTCCCCTGAGAAACAAGTATACCGCTTTGGACACTTGTGGGGGGGGGACTTACCAGGGGTAAGCCATGGGGTACGGGCCTCTGGCACGGAGTCTGTCCCTGTTGCTCAGAAGGGAAGGGGGGAGAGGAGCAGAGCATTAGTAATTGGGGACTCTATAGTCAGGGGCACAGATAGGAGATTTTGTGGGAGCGTGAGAGACTCACGTTTGGTATGTTGCCTCCCAGGTGCAAGGGTACCTGATGTCTCGGATCGTGTTTTCCGGGTCCTTAGGGGGAGGGGGAGCAGCCCCAAGTCGTGGTCCACATTGGCACTAACGACATAGGTAGGAAAGGGGACAAGGATGTCAGGCAGGCTTTCAGGGAGCTAGGATGGAAGCTCAGAACTAGAACAAACAGAGTTGTTATCTCTGGGTTGTTGCCCGTGCCACGTGATAGTGAGATGAGGAATAGGGAGAGAGAGCATTTAAACACGTGGCTACAGGGATGGTGCAGGCGGGAGGGATTCAGATTTCTGGATAACTGGGGCTCTTTCTGGGGAAGGTGGGACCTCTACAGACAGGATGGTCTACATCTGAACCTGAGGGGCACAAATATCCTGGGGGGGAGATTTGTTAGTGCTCTTTGGGGGGGTTTAAACTAATGCAGCAGGGGCATGGGAACCTGGATTGTAGTTTTAGGGTAAGGGAGAATGAGAGTATAGAGGTCAGGAGCACAGATTTGACGTTGCAGGAGGGGGCCAGTGTTCAGGTAGGTGGTTTGAAGTGTGTCTACTTCAATGCCAGGAGTATACGAAACAAGGTAGGGGAACGGGCAGCATGGGTTGGTACCTGGGACTTCGATGTTGTGGCCATTTCGGAGACATGGATAGAGCAGGGACAGGAATGGATGTTGCAGGTTCCGGGGTTTAGGTGTTTTAGTAAGCTCAGAGAAGGAGGCAAAAGAGGGGGAGGTGTGGCGCTGCTAGTCAAGAGCAGTATTACGGTGGCGGAGAGGATGCTAGATGGGGACTCGTCTTCCGAGGTAGTATGGGCTGAAGTTAGAAACAGGAAAGGAGAGGTCACCCTGTTGGGAGTTTTTTACAGGCCTCCTAATAGTTCTAGGGATGTAGAGGAAAGGATGGCAAAGATGATTCTGGATAAGAGCGAAAGTAACAGGGTAGTTATTATGGGAGACTTTAACTTTCCAAATATTGACTGGAAAAGATATAGTTCGAGTACAATAGATGGGTCGTTTTTTGTACAGTGTGTGCAGGAGGGTTTCCTGAAACAATATGTTGACAGGCCAACAAGAGGCAAGGCCACGTTGGATTTGGTTTTGGGTAATGAACCAGGCCAGGTGTTGGATTTGGAGGTAGGAGAGCACTTTGGGGACAGTGACCACAATTCGGTGACGTTTACGTTAATGATGGAAAGGGATAAGTATACACCGCAGGGCAAGAGTTATAGCTGGGGGAAGGGCAATTATGATGCCATTAGACGTGACTTGGGGGGGATAAGGTGGAGAAGTAGGCTGCAAGTGTTGGGCACACTGGATAAGTGGGGCTTGTTCAAGGATCAGCTACTGCGTGTTCTTGATAAGTATGTACCGGTCAGACAGGGAGGAAGGCGTCGAGCGAGTGAACCGTGGTTTACCAAGGAAATGGAATCTCTTGTTAAGAGGAAGAAGGAGTCCTATGTGAAGATGAGGTGTGAAGTTTCGGTTGGGGCGATGGATAGTTACAAGGTAGCGAGGAAGGATCTAAAGAGAGAGCTAAGATGAGCAAGGAGGGGACATGAGAAGTATTTGGCAGGAAGGATCAAGGAAAACCCAAAAGCTTTCTATAGGTATGTCAGGAATAAGCGAATGACTAGGGAAAGAGTAGGACCAGTCAAGGACAGGGATGGGAAATTGTGTGTGGAGTCTGAAGAGATAGGCGAGATACTAAATGAATATTTTTCGTCAGTATTCACTCAGGAAAAAGATAATGTTGTGGAGGAGAATGCTGAGCCCCAGGCTAATAGAATAGATGGCATTGAGGTACGTAGGGAAGAGGTGTTGGCAATTCTGGACAGGCTGAAAATAGATAAGTGCCCGGGACCTGATGGGATTTATCCTAGGATTCTCTGGGAGGCCAGGGAAGAGATTGCTGGACCTTTGGCTTTGATTTTTATGTCATCATTGGCTACAGGAATAGTGCCAGAGGACTGGAGGACAGCAAATGTGGTCCCTTTGTTCAAAAAGGGGAGCAGAGACAACCCCGGCAACTATAGACCGGTGAGCCTCACGTCTGTAGTGGGTAAAGTCTTGGAGGGGATTATAAGAGACAAGATTTATAATCATCTAGATAGGAATAATATGATCAGGGATAGTCAGCATGGCTTTGTGAAGGGTAGGCCATGCCTCACAAACCTTATTGAGTTCTTTGAGAAGGTGACTGAACAGGTAGACAAGGGTAGAGCAGTTGATGTGGTGTATATGGATTTCAGCAAAGCGTTTGATAAGGTTCCCCACGGTAGGCTATTGCAAAAAATACGGAGGCTGGGGATTGAGGGTGATTTAGAGATGTGGATCAGAAATTGGCTAGCTGAAAGAAGACAGAGGGTGGTGGTTGATGGGAACTGTTCAGAATGGAGTACAGTCACAAGTGGAGTCCCACAAGGATCTGTTCTGGGGCCGTTGCTGTTTGTCATTTTTATCAATGACCTAGAGGAAGGCGCAGAAGGGTGGGTGAGTAAATTTGCAGACGATACTAAAGTCGGTGGTGTTGTCGATAGTGTGGAAGGATGTAGCAGGTTACAGAGGGATATAGATAAGCTGCAGAGCTGGGCTGAGAGGTGGCAAATGGAGTTTAATGTAGAGAAGTGTGAGGTGATTCACTTTGGAAGGAATAACAGGAATGCGGAATATTTGGCTAATGGTAAAGTTCTTGAAAGTGTGGATGAGCAGAGGGATCTAGGTGTCCATGTACATAGATCCCTGAAAGTTGCCACCCAGGTTGATAGGGTTGTGAAGAAGGCCTATGGAGTGTTGGCCTTTATTGGTAGAGGGATTGAGTTCCGGAGTCGGGAGGTCATGTTGCAGCTGTACAGAACTCTGGTACGGCCGCATTTGGAGTATTGCGTACAGTTCTGGTCACCGCATTATAGGAAAGACGTGGAGGCTTTGGAGCGGGTGCAGAGGAGATTTACCAGGATGTTACCTGGTATGGAGGGAAAATCTTATGAGGAAAGGCTGATGGACTTGAGGTTGTTTTCGTTGGAGAGAAGAAGGTTAAGAGGAGACTTAATAGAGGCATACAAAATGATCAGGGGGTTGGATAGGGTGGACAGTGAGAGCCTTCTCCCGCGGATGGATATGGCTGGCACGAGGGGACATAACTTTAAACTGAGGGGCAATAGATATAGGACAGAGGTCAGAGGTAGGTTCTTTACGCAAAGAGTAGTGAGGCCGTGGAATGCCCTACCTGCTACAGTAGTGAACTCGCCAACATTGAGGGCATTTAAAAGTTTATTGGATAAACATATGGATGATAATGGCATAGTGTAGGTTAGATGGCTTTTGTTTCGGTGCAACATCGTGGGCCGAAGGGCCTGTACTGCGCTGTATTGTTCTATGTTCTATATATGTTCTATATAACGTACAGAGCGTATTTCCAAGTTTCCATCAGGGTCGATGCCCTACACCGTACAGAGTGCGGTTGGTGTATATATACATGTGTTCTGACCTGCAACCTACTGACCTTGCCTTCGGGTCCCTCCTTTGCGGTCTGCCTCATCAGTTTCCGCCCCCCTTTCCCCCCTCTCCTCCTTCCCCCCCTTCTCCCATCCCTTTCCTTTATGGGCCGGGTTTCTCTGAGCCCACGGCGGGTCGGAGAATCGCCGGAGGGGCGCGAGAAACTCGTCACGCCGCTCCGACGGCGGGCCGCCGATTCTCCTGTGACCGGTGTATCGGCGGCAATTGCGCTTGCGTGGTTGCCGCGGCGCCGGTCGTGGGCCGTTGAAAGCGGCCCCTGTGGCGATTCTCCGTGCTCACGAGGCCGAGTGCCCGGCGAGTTCCGGCGAATCCCGCCGGCGTGGTTCACATATAGCCCCACCCGGCGGGACCACGGCATTCTGGCTGCGGGGGGCGTACTGGTGGTGGGGCGGGGAGATCTGACTCCGGGGGCTGCCTCCACGGTGGCCAGGCCCGTGATCGGGGGCTACCAATCGGTGGGCGCGCTCATTCCAGGGGGGCCCCCTGTTCCTCCACGCCAGGCCCCTGTAGGGCTCCGCCATGTTGCGCGGGGGCTGGCGCGGAGACGGCTGTCGCACGCATGCGTGGACCCGCGCCATCCATGCAGGGCCAGCTTTCAGCGCCGAAGCAGCGCACAGTACTCCACCGCCGTTCTAGCCCCCTGAAATCCAGAGAATAACTGGGCCAGGACGCCCATGATGCCGGCGTACACCACTCCGGTATTTACGATGGTGTCAACACTTGGCCGGGATTTCGGTGAATCCCGGCCATGTTTTGTGGCCAGTCCTCCTCGCCTCCGCTCTATTGGCTGTTGGCTACAAACGGGTCCTGGAACAAGTTGGTGAATGGCCTCCATATCTTGTGGAAGTCCTCTTTCGATCCCCAAATGACAAATTTGATTTTCTCCAATTGCAGAAACTCCGACAGGTATGTCGGCCAGTATGCAGCATTGGGTGGTGCTGCTGATCGCCAGCTGAGCAGGATTCTTCACTGGGCAATTAGGGAGGCAAAGGCAAGGGCGTCAGATCCCTCCCCATGAAGTGTTCTGGCTGCTCTGAGACCCCAAGAACCGCCACTTTGGTGCAGTGGTTAGCATTGCTGCCACACGGCGCTGAGGCCGCGAGTTCGATTCTGGCCCCGTGTCACTGTCCGTGTTGAGTTTGCATATCCTCTCCATGTTTGCGTGGGTCTCACCCCCACAGCTCAAAGATGTGCAGAGTAGGTGGATTGGCCACACTAAATAGCCCCTTTATTCGAAAAAAAAACTTGGGTATTCTTAATTTGTTAAATCAAAGAAAAAAGACTGCCACTCTCGGGCATGGCTCCACCCTCATCCCACAACCTTGGACATTGCCTGAAAGAAGGCTGTCCAGAACCTGACAAGTCTTGGGGATGCCCAGAACACGTGGGCGTGGCTGGCCGGGCCTCCCTGGCACCATCCACATTTGTCCTCCACCTCCGGGAAGAACCTGCTTATTCTGGTTCGGAGAGCTCTGTGCACCACTTTAAGCTGCATTAGGCTTAGCCTTGCACATTTGGAGGTGGAGTTGGCCCTGATCAGTGCTTTGATCCAGAGTCCTCCCCTTACGGCTGGCGTGAACCTGTGCCTGTTACAGATAGGGGCCATGGTGGATATTTCAGTCAGGCCGATGTGTTGCCTCAGTTGGTTCCATGTCCAAAGCGTGGCTACTACCACTGGGCTTTTTGAGTGCTTGGTTGATGGGGTGGGAGCGCTGTCATGACTAGGGATCAGAGGGATGTCCCTATGCAGGAACTCTCCTGCATCCTCACCCATTCTGCTTCCGTCTCCTTCACACATCCCCTCACATTTTCTGCTGTGGCCGCTCAGTGGTAGTCTTGTGGGTTTGGGAGGACTGGGCTTCTTTTCCTTTGGAGGACTTTTTTGGGATCATTGGATTCTTCCCCTTGCACATAAACGTCATGATCATAGTGTATACTATGTTGAAAAAGGCCATGGGGATGTAGATTGGTATGGATTGAACAGGAAGAGCTACTTGGGCAGCACGTTTATCCTGATCGTCTGCACCTTCCCCGCAAGGGAGAGTGGGAGTGTGTCACACCTCTGCAGGTCCTTCTTTGCTTCCTCCACCAGACTTGCCAGATTACATTTGCGGATCCGTGTCCAGTCATGGGCTATTTGGATTCCCAGGTAGTGGAATTTGCTTTGGGCTTGTTGAAATGCAGTCCCTCTAGCTCTGCCCCTCTCTCTTGTGGGTTCACCGGGAAGATTTCATTCTTGGGGCAGCACAGTGGCACAGTGGTTAGCATTGCTGCCTCACAGCGCCGAGGACCCGGGCTCAATCGCAGCCCGGGTCACTGTCTGTGTGGAGTTTGCACATTCTCCCCATGTCCGCGTGGGTCTCACCCCCACAACCCAAACATGTGCAGGGTAGGTGGATTGGCCAAGCGAAATTGCCCCTTAATTGGGAAAAATGAATTGGGTACTCTGAATTTTAAAATAAAGGTATTTTCTGCGTCAAGGAGATGATCACCTCTGGTGTTCTCTCCCCAGATGGTGTCATTATCATGCTCAGCAGGCGCCTGATGTTTGATGTTCGCTGCCTATCCTCGACAAAGCCCATCTGGTCCTCTGCGACCACCTCTGGTACACAATTCTCCAGTCGTCTAGCCAGGACTTTGGGCAGTATTTTCATGCAATGAGCTGTGAGATAAGTCTGTAGGACATTCGGTTGGATCTTTGTCTTTCTTGGGTATCAGCAAGATTGAGGCCTGTGCTAGTGTTGGTGGAAGAGTGCCCCTTGCCAGCAAGTCTGCGAACATCTCCCACAGGTGTGGGGCCAGTGCTGCTGCAAATCTTTTGTAGAAGTCCGCCGGGAATCCGTCTGGTCCCAGCGCCTTCCCCGCTTGCATGGAATTAACTTTCCATGACTTCCCCCAGTGGTGCTTCCAGCCCCTATTTTGTATCCTCCCCCACGACTGGAATGCCCAGTCCATCAAGGAACTGCCTCATCCTCGAGTCCCCTTCGGGAGACTCGGTGGTGTATAGCCCCCGGTAGAAGGCCTCAAATGTTGACCTTTTCTGGTTCTGCTACCAGTCTGCCTTTGTTATCCCTAATCTGCGCTATTTCCCTCGTGGCAGCCTGCTCTCTCCGTGTTCATAGAAGGTCTCCCGTGTCTGGTGGAGTTGGTGCACTGCTTTCCTAGTGGAGAGCAGGTCAAAGTCTATTTGTAGCTTCTTCCTCTCCGCCAGAAGCTCTACGGTCGGGGCCTCGGAGTATTGTCGGTCTACCTCCAGTATTTTGCCTAGCCACCCTCTCTTTCCTATCTCTACGCACTTTATAAGCAATAATTTCACCCTTGATCACAGCCTTCAGCGCCTCCCAGAACGTGGAGGGTGAGACTTCCTCATTCTGGTTTTTGGTAACATACCCATCTATGGCCTATGATATTGCTTCGCAAAAAGCCTTGTCGGCAAGGAGGGCCGTGTCCAACCTCCATGGGGAGCATTGGGCGCGGCCCATCTCCAACCTCACATCTATGTAGTGTGGAGCATGGTCGGGGATCATGATCGTGGAGTATTCCGCTCTTACTAGCCTTGGAAGCACTGATTTCCCCATTACAAAGAAGTCAATACGTGTATATACCCTGTGTACAAAGAACAAAAAAAGAGTACAGCACAAGAACAGTCTCTTTGGCCCTCCAAGCCTGTGCCAATCATGATGCCTATCTAAACTAAAACCTGCTGCACTTCCAGGGTCTGTACCCTCTATTCCCATCTTATTCATGCATTTGTCAAGATGCCTCTCAAATGTTGCTAATGTGCCTAACCTCTCAGATCCACTATATTATGACAAAACAAAGACCGACCAACCAATTGCCACGTGGGCCTGCCTACCTCTCAGGAGGAATTAACCAAGGATAAAGACTGGACCCTATCTTCACAATAAACCTATCTCAACGTCTCTCCAAATGTGGATCACCCACCTCGGGAACCCCCAAGACAACCCCAAAGGAGGTGCTATCGCCCGAGGGGCAACAGGATAATGACTGCCACACCGAGCTTGATCTAGCCCAGCACCGCCACAAGACTAAAGATATGAAAGAACTAGCTCCTAGGACTACCATGACCTCCTGATTCAATACCCAGCCGCCAAGCCTAGGCCTGTCCAGTCCCGCGTGAAACACAACACCTAAAGAATCCCTCCTGAGGGACCAGCCCACCAGACATACCACCTACAACCCAAAAATAGAGGATACTACAGCCAACCTCGTCCCAAAACTTCTGACTGCTGAAAAACAGTCAAAGAGGCAGACGCAATTTAGGATAACTGACCGAGTGCCCCCTAAAGGGGAGTTCGATAAATCCCTGTCCTCACCAGGATAAAACACAGTACGCTTGGATCCGAAGAAGAATAAGTGCATCCAAAAGAAAAGGATTAGATTTGACTACGGGGAACCTTTCACGAACAGAGCAAGGATGAAACTAACTTTACCACCCACACCCTCCATCCCTCACCCTGCTCCAGCTCTGCTCAACCGCCCCCCCCAAAGATATAACAGGATAAAGGAACTGTGCACAAGTCACACTTACAATGCCCAGCTTAATATGATACAACCTTATTAATTTAGGAGAATTAACAGTGCAAGACATCGCCCTCAAAGTATTCACTCCCCTGCAAGCAGATAAAATAACAACATTAACAGAAAACATCATGAGTAACAGAGAGTAAAGTCCAGGATCACAACTGCGATGTGAGGTGATCATTAGTATAAAAGGTAACTCCACTGACATACAAAGAAAGCAGGATCCTGCAGGATCTATAACAGAGAGCGTCCTTCAAGATCTTCTAAGTATTTTAATGATCGGCACACAAGCTTCATTTCTCCCAGCCGGCCGACTCGACCGCGTCCAGATGGGCAACAACTGAATTTCCAGCAGGGGGTAACAGCCCAACCGGCTCAGTCAGTCCCCACCCCTCTTGGCTGAAACCAGGAACAGGACCAGACAGAACCAAAAGTTGGAAGGCCACCCCAATACCAGGCTTCGAAGACAGGATGAAATGTGTTCCACCAAATTTGAGCTGCCCTCCCTCCCGATCGAGATTCCAGAAACTTGACAGCCAGATCTTAAACTCGGCTGGGAACCTCTCCACCATCTCACCGGAGACATCAGAGTCAGCAGGGCTGGCTCTTCACCAGTTTTCCCTTATCCTCATCCGCACCCCTCAGGATGGACAACAGGCAATGCAGCAGGACTTCAACCATGTGGAGGTGGACTTACACCAGGGACAATGCACCCTCTGTTGCAAGAATCTTTCCATGCTTTGCCACTGCCTTAATAAAGTCACCTTAAAACTCCTGAAACTGATTTTTGATGTCCTGCATCATGGAGTCAAGTCATTCAGACAGGTTAACTTCATCGCTGGCAGCCAGCACCCGCCGGTGAACACCATACCATCAGGACGGGAATCCTCCCAAAAGCAGCTGAGGCAGCAAAGAACAAAAAACAAAGAAAAGTACAGCACAGGAACAGGCCCTTCGGCCCTCCAAGCCTGCGCCGACCATGATGTCCCAACTAAAAACCAAACCTTCTGCCTTTACTCTGTCCGTATCCATCCAGATGCCTCGTAAATGTTGATAGTGTGCCTACTTCCACTACATCCTCTGGCAGCACATTCCAGGCACCCACCACTCTCTGTGTGAAAAACTTACTCTGCACATATACCTTCAACTTTTCCCCTCTCACCTTGAACCTGTGCCCCCTTGTAATTGACACTTCCACCCTTGGAAAAAGCCTCTGGTTATCCACCCTGTCTATGCCTCCTATAATTTTGCAGACCTCTATCAGGTCTCCCCTCAGCCTCCGTCCTTCCAATGAAAACAATCCTAGTTTATTCAACCTCTCCTCATTGTCAACTCCCTCAAGACCAGGCAACATCCTGATGAACCTACTTTGTACTCTCTCCAAAGCTTCCATGTCCTTCTGATAATGTGGTGACCAGAACTGCACACAATACTCCAAATGCGGCCTGACCAAGGTTTAATGCAGTTGCAACATGATTTCCCAACGCCTGTACTCAATGCCCTGGCTGATGAAGGCAAGCATACCATATGTCTTCTTAATCACCTTGGCCACCTGTGTTGTCACTTTTAGGGAACTGTGGACCTGCACGCCCAGATCCAGAGCTCTGTGTGTTAATGTTCCTAAGGATTCTGCCATTTACAGTACAATTCATACCTAGATTTGATCCTCCAAAATGCATCACCTCACATTTGAACGGATTAAACACTATCTGCCATTTCTGTGCCCAAGTCTCCAATCTATCTATATCGTGTTGTATCCTCTGATGATCCTCGGCACTATCAGCAACTCCGCCAATCTTCATGTTATCCGCAACTTACTAATCAGACCACCCACATTTTCCTCCAGATCATTTATATATACTACAAACAACAGCGGTCCCAGCACTGATCCCTGTGGAACACCACTCGCTACAAATCTTCTGAAAAACACCCTTCCACCGCTACTCTCTGTCTTCTATAACCAAGCCAGTTCTGTATCCATCTAGCCAGCCCACCCCGAATCCCATGTGATTTTATTTTTGTAGCAGTCTGCCATGTGGGACCTTGTTGAATGCTGACTAAAGTCCTTATAAACTACATCCACAGCCCTTCCCTCATCAATTTTCTTTGTTACCTCTTCACAAAACTCCATCAAGTTGGTGAGACATGACCTTCCCCGTACAAAACCTTGCTGCCTGTCACAAGATAGTCTATTTTCCCCCAAATGAGCATATATCCTGTCCCTCAGTATCTTTTCCAAAAGCTTCCCCACCATGTATGTCTGGCTCACCAGCCTATAATTTGCTGAATTATCCCTGCTTTCTTTCTTAAACAAGGGAACAACATTGGCTATTCTCCAGTCTTCTGCAACCTTGCCTGTAGTCCAAGAGGATGTGAAGATATCTGTTAAGGCCCCAGCTATTTCTCCCCCTTACCTCGAGCAGTAACCTGGGTTAGTTCCCATCTGGCCCTGGGGACTTGTCTACATTAATGCAGTTAAGGTTACTCAACACTTCCTCCTTTAATATATTCACATTCTCAAGAGCGTTCACACACCTATCCCTGACCTCAACATCCGTCATGCCCTTCTCCCTGGTGAACACCGGTTCAAAGTACTTATTAAGGATTTCACCCACTTCCTGTGATTCCACGCATAACTTCCCTCCATTGTCCTTAAGTGGGCCTACTCTTTCTCACTGAACTGCTCAAGCGCTGTTAAAAAAAATCTTTTTATTGGCATTTCCCATATTTATAGATAGTTGTATACATACACATCACATTTTTCTCACCCGCGCTAATTCCCTTTATTATACAAAGAGGTTTAGTTTGTCCTTCGTTTAACTTCAGTCCCCATCCCACCGCTGAGACCTCCCCGTTTTGTTTGTTGCTCACATAGTCGCCTATGGCCCGCGATGTTTTCTGACAGAAGGCCTTGTCGGCCAGGAGGTCCGTGTCCAGCCTCCACGTGTGGCGCTGAGCCCGGCCTATCTCCAACCTCACATCCATATAGTGTGGAGCGTGGTCAGAGATAACGATCGCGGAATACTCCGTTCCTGTGATCCCTGGAAGCACCGATTTCCCCACTGCAAAGAAGTCGATACGGGTGTATACCTTGTGTACTTGTGAGAAGTATGAAAATTCTTTCTCACCCGGGTGCAGGAACCTCCATGGGTCCACCGTCCCCATCTGCTCCATAAGTGCTCCTAGTTTCCTGGCCATGCCAGTCTTTTTCCCTGCTCTGGGGTTTGATTGGTCGGTGAGTGGGTCCTGTACACAGTTGAAGTCGCCCCCCATGATCAGTCGGTGTGTGTCAAGGTCAGGGATTTCCACCATGGTCTTCTTTATGAATTCTGTGTCGTCCCAGTTGGGAGCGTACACATTTACCAGTACGACGGTGCCCCTTACAGGACACCGCTGACCATGACGTACCATCCCCCTGGGTCCGTAACTGTCTTGGTTTCCGTAAACCTCGTCCTCTTGCTAATTAATATTGCTACTCCCCTAGCCCTCGTCCCGTAGCATAAGTGGTATGTCTGTCCCACCCAGCCCTTCCTTACCAGCCGTCGGTCCTTCTCCCTCAGGTGCGTCTCTTGTAGGTAGATTATGTCTGCTTTTAGGCTTCTTAGGTGGGTGAAGACTCTGGATCTTTTGACCGGGCCGTTGAGTCCCCTTACGTTCCAGGTAACAATCCTGGTGGGGGGGTTTTGACCCCCCGGTCCTGCGGGGTCACCCATACTTTTCTGGTGGACGCGCCCCTGTACTCCGGGGTTTCCCTTTGTTAGGGGGCCGTCCAAAATGGCCACAGTTGCCACTCTCGCCATGAGGTCGGACCCCAGGGCTCCGGGGTTTCTTTTGTCCAGGGGGCACCTAACATGGCCACCAGCAATGTGCACGCCATGTGGCTGCGCCCCTGCACTCCAGGGTCTCCCTTCGCCCTGAAGCCCTCCTGAGTGGCTGTTTGTGGCACCATCTTGTTTCCACGCCCGACTCCATGCCTGCCGAGGCCTGTGTTCGTGCTGCTTATTTATCTCACCCTTATCTTTGTGCCAGGCGCTCCCTCTCCCCTGAGAAGCGCGCCGCGGTCCTCCTTTTCTTCCTGCCCTCCGGTGTTAGCCCTCCTCGCTAGCACGGTGGCCCCCCTCCCGGTACTTGCCCATTCTGGTCCTGTTTTACCTTCCTTTTGCTAGCCCTTGTCTCGCCCTCCTGTCCGCCTTTGCTGTTTGTATTTCAGTGTCTCCCAATTTTTATCTCTAAGGCTTTTTTCAGGAAGATGAATGCAGCGATCTTGGGTTTCATTTGGGCCGGATAAAACCCGCGGGTGAGGAATATTCTGCTGGAGCTGGGGCGTGGGGAGGGGGGCTAACTCGTCCGAAATTTATCAATTACTACTGAGCGGCTAATTTATCGATGGTGTTGGTGTGGGAGCGGGTGGAGGTGGCATCTTGTAAGGGCACAGTACTCCATAAGCCAGGTGGTAGTGGCAGCCCTGAGGGTGTGGGGACAGTGGAGGCAGCACATGGGGTTGGAGGGGATGTCGGTGTGGGCGCCAGTCTGTGACAACCATCGGTTCGCTCCGGGGGGGGGCTGGACGGGGCTTTAAGGAGGTGGCGGCGGGCAGGGATCGAGAGATTTGGAGATCTTTTTATTGAGGAGGGCTTTCCGAGTTTGGAGGAGCTGGAGGAGGAGTTTGAATTGCCGGGTGGGAACAGGCTCCGGTACCTGCAAGTGCGGGATTTTGTTCGGAGGCAGGTCTCGATCTTCCCGCACCTCCCACAAAGGGGGATACTGGACAAGGTGATGTTAAAAACAGGAGTTGGGGAGGGGAAGGTGTCGGAGGTATATAAGGAGCTGATGGAGAGGGAAAGAGTTCCAATAGGGGAGGTGAAGAGGAAGTGGGAAGAAGAGTTGGGAGGAGAGCTGGAAGTCGGGTTATGGGAGGAGGTCCTGCAGAGAGTGAACGTGTCCACGTCATGTGCCAGGCTCAGCCTGATCTAATTCAAGGCGGTCCATAGGGCTCATATGACTGTGGCTCGGAAAGCAGGTTTTTTGAGGAGGTGGAGGACAGGGAGGTCCTGCGAATCATGTGCACATGTTCTGGGCACGTCCGAGGTTGAGGGGCTTTTGGCAGGGATTTGCAGACGTCATGTCTGAGATCCTGCAAGGGTGGGTGACTCCGAGTCCAGAAGTGGCGATATTTGGAGTGTCGGAAGACCCGAGAGCCCAGGGGGCGAGTGAAGCCGACGTTTTGGCCTTTGCCTCCCCGGTGGCCCTGAGACGGATTCTGCTGGGATGGAGGGACGCGGAACCCGAAGTTGGGCAGGGTTTCTCAGGTTGGTAAAAAACAAATTTGTCTTAAGGGGTTCGATAGAGGGGTTCGCTCGGAGGTGGCAGTCTTTGATCGACTTCTTTAAGGAAAATTAGTGTGTCAGCAAGGTGGGGGGGGGGGCGGGGGGGGGATAGGGGGTGGCGGTTAAAAGGGGGAGGCATAGAAGTGACGAATAAGGGTAGGAAAACCAATAAACCAATGAAGGGAGGGCCGTGAGATGGAGTGGTCATATGGACCAAGTTGGTTGGGGTCTGAGTTTGGGGGGGGAGGGGGGGCTATGTCATTGTGGTTTTTTTTTACTTTGCTGGATTTTTCTGTTTACAAGTGTTAAAATGATAAATGCCTTCATCAAATATTTTCTAAAAAAACACAAAGTTCTGAAGGAGAGAATCTATCTCCACTTGGAGAGGAAAGGTTTGAGCATGGATAGATGGATAGTCTGCAGGGCTTTGTCAGAGGGAGCACCTGCCGAACAAATTTGATTGAATTTTTGTGGACGTGACCAGGTGTGTAGACGGGAGTAGTACAGTCGACGTAGTTTACATGGATTTCAGCAAAGCCTTTGACAAGGTCCCACATGGGATACTTCTAAAGAAAGCAAATGCACATGGGATACAGGGTGACGTGATTAGTTGGATTCAAGACTGGCTTAGCTGTAGGAGACAGAGGATAATGACGGACGGCTGTTTTAGTGACTGGAAGCCAGTGTCCAGTGGCGTACCACAGGGATCTGTGCATAATCCCCTATTGCTGGTCATTTATATAAACAACATAAACAACATCGATGACTATGTGGGAGATAGGGTCAGTAAGTTTGCGGATGGCACAAAGACTTGCTGGGTGGTTAACAGTGAGCTAGTGTCTTGGGTTACAAGAAGATATAGACGTGATGGTCAAATGGGCAGAAAAGTGGCAGATGGAATTTAACCCTAAAAAGTGTGAGGTGATACACTTTGGAAGGAGTAATGTGACAAGGGTGTATTCAGTGAATGGCCTGACACTGGGGAAGTTCCGAGGAACAAAGGGACCTTGGCGTGTTTGTCCATAGATCTCTGAAGGCAGAAGGGCAGGTTATAGGTGAAAAAGGCATATGGGACACTTGCTGTTATCAATCGAGGCATAGATTACTAAAGCAGGGAGGTCATGTTGGAGTTGTATAGAACTTTGGCGAGGCCACAGCTGGAATATTGTGTGCAATTCTGGTCGCCACATTTTAAGAAGGATTTGATTGCACTGGAGGGGGTGCAGAGGCGATTCCCCAGGATGTTGCCTGGGATGGAACATTTAAATTATGAAGAGAGGTTGGAAAAGCTTGGTTGTTTTTGCTGGAGCAGAGAAGACTGAGGGGCGACCTGATCGAGGTGTACAAGGTTATGAGGGGCATGGACAGGGTGGATAGGTAGCAGCTGTTCCCTTTAGTTGAAGGGTCGGTTACGAGGGGACACAAGTTCAAGGTGAGGGGCAGGAGGTTTAGGGGGCATTTGAGGAAAAATCTTTTTACCCAGAGGGTGGTGACGGTCTGGAATGCACTGCCTGGGAGGGTGGTAGAGGCTGGTTGCCTCACATCCTTTAAAAAGTACCTGGATGAGCACTTGGCTTGTCATAACATTCAAGAATAGGGGACAAGTGCTGGAAAATGGGATTTGCAAGGCAGGTCAAGTGTTTTTCACATGTCGGTGCAGACTCGATAGGCCGATGGGTCTCTTCTGCACTGTGTGATTCTGTGAACTCAAGGTGCGAAATTAGACTGACAGCTCCTAATATCAAGGTAGCATTTCACCAAGTGCGGAATCAAGGAGTTTTGGCAAAATTGAAGTCAATAAGAAAACTCTGCACTCTTTGTAGTCATACCGACCACAAAAGTAGTTGATTGCGGTTTTTGGAGGCCAATCATTTCAATCCCAGAACATTGCTGCAAATATTTCTCAGGGTAGGGTCCTAGGCCTAGTCATCTTCAACTTCTTCGTCAATGATCATCCTTGATCATAAGGTCAAAAATGGGGATGTTCACTGATGATTGCACAATGTTCCCCACATTTGGATCTCCTCAGATACTGAGGCAGTCCATGTCCATATGCAGCAAGACCTGGACAACATTCCGTCTCGGACTATTATCTATTTGTTACATATATATGATACATTGCAGCAACTGACCAAGCTCCTTCAACAGCACCTTCCAAATTTGACCTCTACGACATGAAGGACAACGGCAGCAAATACATGAGAACATCACCACCTGCAAGTTCCCTCAAAGCTGTACACCATCCTGACTCAGAACTATAGGTGAATCTAACTGAATTGCAACAGAGTCCCATCTTGAGCGCATTTAGCTGGGTGTTTCCTTGCGCTCGTTGCACTAAGAAAGACCACGCTATCTAACGGGACTTTGTTGAAATCCAGGGCCTCAACAGGGAATGCATCACACTGAGGAGCTTTGCTTGCCAGAATCCCTCAGTGCAGGAGGGGATAGGGACCCCCTCCCCTGTTGTGACCTCCAGAACCCCAAAGCTCGAACTCACCTATAAGAGGGTCCTTGGGACCTTCCTGCACACTACCTCACATGGGCAGGACACCCCCGGGCCCGACCCCCGGCATGCAGCAAATTCCAGCCTGGCACCTTGGCACTGTCAGCCTGGCATCCTGGAAGTGCTCTACCGGCTGGCAGTACCATCTGGGCACCTTGACTGTGCCAGGCTGGCACCCAGTTGGTAGTGGCAGTGTGTCAGGCTGGTGGTACCTGGGTGCCAGGATGACAGTGCCAAGGTGCTCAGGTGGCACCAGCAGTGCCAGGGTGCCACTCTGTATGGAGGGCAACCATCTGAGGGCCTCTGATCCCCTGGGAGACCCTCCAGGTGCTGTTCCACCTGGCCCCTGTGTGTAGTGACCAGTGCTGAACGGCGCTCGCCTAAGGCCTCCGAGGTGAAGGGGTTAGATCCCAGGAGCTCGGTAAAGCAGACGAGCGCATATTGGAGTATGACTAGCTGCCTCACTCTAATATACAGATTTGTTAAATACCGATCCCGTAGGCAATGGGCAGGTTGTGACGTCTCGTGAGATCTGAGGCATGGCGAGCCGGGTAGATCCCAGAAGAAGGATCGCATCTTATATCATTGTTCCTTCATTGTCATGGGGTTAAAGACCTGGTAGCCCCTTCCTAACAGCACCATGGGTCTAACTACACGAGATAGATTGCAGAGGTTCAAGAGGTGAATCAGCACCACCCTCTTGAGACAATTAGGAATTGGCTACAAAGTCTGGCCTAGCCCGGGACACCCACATCCCATGAAAGAGAAAAAACTTAACACAGGCGACTAAAAGCTTTGTCAAAGAGGTAAATGAAGGTCTTAAAAGGGGGGCTCGAGACGATAGAGGGAAAGAAACAAAAGGATAAGAGATCAGCAGCAAACTCTATCAAGAGTCCATTTGCTTGGTTGTGCCTGTTATTCCAGGTCAGTTGACAAGAACGCAAAAGAGAAAATGCTGGAAAATCTCAGCAGGTCTGGCAGCATCTGTAAGGAGAGAAAAGAGCTAACATTTTGCGTCCAGATGACCCTTTGTCAAAGTTAAAACGCATAAAAAGTGGGAGGTGTTTATACTGTAGGGCGAGGGAATGAAATATGAGTCATAGCCACAGAGAACACGGGAAAAGAGAGCTAATGGCACTCTTGTATACCTTTTAGCTTTGACAAAGGGTCATCTGGACTCGAAATGTTAGCTCTTTTCTCTCCTTACAGATGCTGCCAAACCGGCTGAGATTTTCCGGCATTTTCTCTTTTGGTTTCAGATTCCAGCATCCGCAGTAATTTGCTTTTATTCAGTTGACAAGAAGCTTGACAAGCGTCAGATTTTTCTGCTCATAATTTGAAAGGAATACAACATGCTAAGAAATGATCACAACTTTGATGTTTAGCAAAGGTCTTGTGGCGCAGTAGGTAGCTCCCCAACCTCTGAGCCAGGAGCTCCAGGTTGCTCCAGGGGCTTGACGGCCAAGGAAGGTGTGTTTAGAATGCGGTCAAACAGGTTGAGTGTGTCAACTTGCAAAAATTTCCAACACGTCAGTGGGCTGTGGTAAGAGCGGGAGAGACTCCTGGTCCGCCACACTTGATGTGGAGTGACGGCCCTCAAGCTGTCAACCTCTGTTGACAGACCAATAATAATAATCTTTATCATTGTCACAAGTAAGCTTGCATTAACACTGCAATGAAGTTACTGTGAAAAGCCTCTAGTCGCCACATTCCAGTGCCTGTTTGGGAACACAGAGGGAGAATTCAGAATGTCCAATTCACCTAACGGCACATCCTTCGGGATTTGTGGGAGGAAACTGGAGCACCCGGAGGAAACCCGCGCAGACACAGGGAGACCATGCAGACTCCGCACAGACAGTGACCCAAGCCGGGAATTGAACCCGGATCCCTGGCACTGTGAAGCAACAGTGCTAACCACTGTGCTACGGTGCCGCAGCAGTCTGTTCCAGGAATTACTAGCTATGAAAACAGACAAATGTCTGCCTTCGTGCACCACTAGGTACAGGAAGAGAATTGGATGATTTTGTTTAAAACAGGAGAATTAAAGAGGACAATAGTTCACTAGTTATCCTGGTGGTGATGTCACAGATTACAAAGTACCAGTATTACGATCCCTACAGCTACCTCTTTCTTTCCTAGGCCTGAGAGTTTCAATAGTGCAACCTGATGCATTCAAACCAGTATCCCCACAATGACATGAAGAGCAGGGCTGGGCACATTTCCCATGTCCTATTACACCATTCCAAACACTCTTCATTGTATGTTTATGCTGTATGCAATTCAATTTAAGCAAGTTTTTATTAGCCACAGCTAATAAACCTTGCATAATATACTTTAGGCTCTGGTGTCACATTATTGAGCATGTGTTCTTTTCAATGTAGGCCAAGAAGATCTACAGTGGTGAAAAATACCTCAACAAAATGTATAAAAACAGAACAATGCATCATTTTGTCCTGTATCTAAAATTATGCATTTAGAATGAGTGGAAACTGGGATTGGAACTGGGGGAGGGGCATGTTAAATGAAAAGGCGGGTAGCCAAGTAACTCCAATAAATCATTCCGAGTTTGTGCTGTTGTGTAATCAGTTTTATGACCCATTCAGGGAAGATCTGGCGGTTTCTCTTCGAGTAATTGGGTGTGCTTCTGAGCCGGGATGTCTTGTAAAAATTGGTGGACAGGCTTCGTCTTGTAGATAAAGCATAGAAATCATTCAAAATAGGCATGGGGTGGAGAAATCAGAAAGATCTGGAAAATGCACAAAACAGTGACAGGTTCCAAAATGTGAAGGGTGTGTAATCTGTGCACCCAGAAAAACCCAGTGCCTGGCTGCATTGGGGATGTGCATCTGTTCTAGTCCTCCCCATCATGCCCACTCCACCCCGTCAAGCTCCACTTGGCTACATCAAAACATTTTTATTGCATATTTTGTCTAGGTTCAGGCTGTTTGCATGGCCTGGACTCCCCCATCCCACCTGCCACCAGGGAAGCCCACTTATGCTCATTTGCTATTCTCCATCTCACAAAGTACACTGGCTTCCATCACTGTGCTTGTTCCAGCTAAACCACGACTGTGCGACATCCGATGTGGGGAGCACCTGGTGGCATTTGCTTTTCAAGAGGCAGGCAGAGGTTCTTTCCCTTAGGCATGTCAATACAGTCTAATGCCTGTTATTTTCTTGTGGTTTTAGTTAATCTGTCACTGAATTTAGAGCAAGTAAATTGGTGGAACCTCAGTGCATTTTCAAGGCCTCAGGAACAAAAATGAAAGTTCTGTTCGGGTGCAAAATTGGGGATAATTCTTTCAAAGAGGGTACGGAAGAGGTTTACTAGGATGTTGCTTGGTCTGGAGGGTGTTAGCTATGAGAAGAGGTTGAATAAACTCGGGTTGTTTTCACCGGAACGATGGAAGTTGAGGGGCCACCTGATAGAGGTTTGCAAAATTATGAGTGGGATAGATAGAGTGGATAGTCAGATGCTTTTTCCCAGGGTGGGCATAGGTTTAAGGTGGGAAGAGAACAGTTTAGAGGAGATATGCAAAGAGGGTGGTGTGTGCCTGGAATGGCCAAGCTGGAGCAATGGCTTGAGTCCCAAGAGTCAATGGTGAGAGGCCTCGAGAAGGCCACCACAGACCAAGGGGGCCGGATCGTGGCACTCGAAGCCGAGGTAGTGAGCCTGATCAAGACCCACAAGGGCCTAAAGGAAAAATCAAACGGCCAGGAGAACAGGTCGTGACACCATAACTTAAGAATCGTGGGGATACCAGGAGGAATGTAGGGGAGGAACCCTACGGAGTGGCAATGCTTGGAAAACTGGTCGGCAAGGGGGGTTTCGCCAAGCGTGTCCACAGGTCGCTTTGGCAGCAATCCTGAGCCGGGGAACCTTCAGGCGATAACTGTGAAGTTCCATAAGTATCAGGACAAAGTGCAGATCCCGAGATAAGCAAAAGGCGGGAGTAGATGCAAGTGGGAAGGACATTCCATCTGCTTGTACCAAGACATTGGGGCAGACCTGGCCAAGCACGCGGCCGAATTTAACACTGCCAAATCCACCCCATACAAAGACAAGGGGCGGGATTCTCTGCCGGCAGGATACTGCATTTTGCAAGCAGCCCAGGGGATTCCCGATGGCGTGGGGCTGCCCCACCATGGGAAACCCCATTGACCGGCCTGCGTAACGGAGCATCCCGCCAGCGGGGTGAGGCAGAAATGTGGCATGGCAGGACGGAGCATCCCGCCCAAGGTGTGGTTTGGCATGTTTTATTCCACTGAGTTATGGGTCACCCACCAGGGGAAAGAGCACTATTTCAACACCCTGGAGGAGGCCAACAAATTCATTCAGAATAATAGTCTGGGAGGCAGCGATAGCACACAAGGGCTGGAACGTGAGTTGCGAGAGCCAAGAAGCGCAGGAAAGAATGTGGACAGAGACGTGGAGATGGTGGGCAAGGGGAGGGGGGTAGAGAGGCAGACAGGGGTTAAATAGGGGAATCTGACAAAGAGGGGAGCCACAACACTAGCGAGTAAGCTGGTGTATGGTGTACAGTGAAGGAGAAGGCTGTGGTGCGCCTTCCAGGAGGGAAGGTACGCCTGGGAGGAGGGAGGAGAAAGACAGAAATTCAGTGGAAACAAAGGGCAAAAGAAGCAAGGGCAGAGTGGCGGGTGGGGGCGGGGTAAGGCCAAGGAGGGAAGGGGGACAATGAGGCGGACGCACAAGGGTAGGGAGGCACAGTGGGGAGAAGGAGGGGAGGGGGAGGTGGGAGTGGAGAGTAGAGTGTTGGTTGTAACAGAAAACTCATGGAGGTGATGAAAAAGAGGAAGTATTTGCCGACCATTTTGAAAGGCTCGTGAGTGAGGGCAGGCCTAATCGGACAGAGCCAGGCCCAGAAGGAGAGTATGGTTAACCCCATAGGGGTGGTTAACCCCTCCCATCCGGATAGTTACATGGAACATGAGGGGCCTCAATGGCCTGGTGAAGAGTTCCAGAGTCCTCGCCCATCACAAGAGTCTCGGGATGGACATAGCCTTCCCTCAGGAAACACACCTGAGGGAGAGAGACCGACAGCGGGTAAGGAAGGGCTGGGTGGGACAGACGTTTCACTCATGTTTCGACAGTGTGCCAAGGGGGCGGGTAGGTGGCCATATTAGTTAGTAGGACAACTTCATTTATGGCGAGACACAGTGATGGACTCAGGGGACGGTACGTAATGGTCAGATGGATCCTGGAAGTGGCCCCAGTAGTTCTGATAAAGATATACGTCCTGAACTGTCTAGAGGGAGGGGAGCTCGTGAGGAACAGAGATAGAATGGGGAGGAGGGTCACCCACTGGAGGGATCACAGGGTGATGAATGGACCCACCCTCCCTCAAATACACAAACTCAAGGGGGGAGCGGGATCTTCCCCCACACCAGTGGAATGGAGCCTACCAGCGAGTGAGGGGGAGGATCCCAATTATACCTGTATACATGTGGGTAAAGCTGGGGGCAACCCTACCGCCAAGAGATAGGAGCCCCAACTGAAACCGTCAAATCACTGCATAAACCAAACTTTACTGTAAAGATGTAAATGTAAATTAGTATTGGAGCCTCAGTCACAGTTATGGTGATAGCGAGAGGCTCAAATAACTTTTGTTATTAGTGTTGTTGCATTGTCGTTTACATGCAAAACTCAGTTTTTTTTGTATCTAACTACAAATACCAATAAAAATATTTAGAAAAAAGAAAAACCTCCATTCCCCAGCATGAGATTGCCCATCCATTAGAAATGATGAACAGACAAGCAGAACTAAGATGGGAGTGTACAATTTATTGATAAGTGGGCCAACAGAAAGGCAGAAAATCTCTCCCAAGTTTCCACAGCTCCAATATAAAATCGCCTGACTGAATGATTATCCACCACATGGCAGCATGGGAATATAACCTATCTAGTATCACGTGGCTATCATTACCCTCAAATAGGTTTATGAAAAGAAATTCTCTATTTCCCCACAAGGCAAAACATTTTCTCAGCATCTACGTTGTCAAGTCCCCTCAGAATCTTATATGCTTCAGGAAGATCACTCTCATTCATCTCAGCATCATTGAGTATCAGCACAACCTGCTCAACCCTTCTTCATAAGACAATCAATTCCTCCCAGGAAACTTCTCCGAACTGTTTCCAATGCAAGTATATCCTTTGTCCTTTGTTATGACCAAGTTTTTTTTTGTGGGGGGGGGGGTTGCTGAATAAATTCCTCACTTTTCCACTCCTGGGATTGGTTATAATAGTTTTTTCTTAAGTTGTGATTTTTCAGTTCAGTATGTACTTATCCATACATAATGCTATATGAAGAAATATGCCAGCCAGATCTCATGTGTTAATGTGTAAAGAATTAATTTTTATTGTTATATTGGTGAAAATATGAGAAATTCAAATTGGTAAAAACACATCCTAAATCTCATGATACATACACACACTAGCATACAAAGCAGAACAGGCTACATGGTGGAGGAGGTGAATTGATAAGCGTTAAGGTCCATAAGGAAAAAAAGAAATACACATTCCGATGTACCTTTGGTGGTCTTGAAATTCCAGAGGTGTTGGGGCCGATGCAAGCTGATTGTTTTTCTGGACACAATCTCATTAAGTCGCATTCTGTCTTTTTCAAACTGGATGCGAAGACATTTGAAGTTCCTTTTGATCACAATTCTTGATCTGTGTGATGTATTCCAAAATGTTACACAGATGTGTGAGAATCGTAGAGAGAGAGAGATGATTTTATATTCTGCAGCGTTCTTCTGGATATTATTGGTTCCTTCTGCAGACTTTTCTTTTGCGGTATTAAAAAAAGCTTATAATCATAATTTTAACTAAGTGGGATTCCGATCTCATGGCTATTGGCACACAATGGACAGTAATCCATTTTAACAAAGGAGCTTCGATCTCTCATTGTCAAAGATATAAAGATACCATTGAAACGGATAGGAGGTCCATACTCCCTGGTAGTCTACTTTTATAGGCCCCTTGAACCTTAACCAATTTGCTCAAGTGACTTCAGATGTCATTTTAAAACATGGTGTCATTCTAAATCTTTGTGATTCACATACCAGGATATTCAAATCATTCTGTGCAATACATTTCGACAGTCTCTCTCCAGTTAAATAATATTCTACTTTTCTATTCTTCCTGCCAAAGTGGAGAAGCTCAGATTTTCACACATTACGGAAGTAATAGTCGCACATTTGGAAAATCAGAATCTAATCAAGCAGTGTTAGCATGGCTCCATGAAAGGGAAATGATGTCTGACTAATTTATTAGAGTTTTTTGAGGAAGTCTCAACCAGTGTGGATAGAGGGGACCACTAGATGTGTTGTATTTGAATTTCCAGAAGGCGATCAACAAGGTACCTTACAAAAGGTTAAATCATAAGATAGGGTGGCACAGTGGCGCAGTGGTTAGCACTGGGACAGCGGCGCTGAGGAGCTGGGTTTGAATCCCGGCCCTGGGTCACTGTACATGTGGAGTTTGCACATTCTCCCCGTGTTTGCGTGGGCTTCGCCCCCACAACCCAAAATATGCGCAGGATAGATGGATTGGCTACACTAAATTGCCCCTTAATTGGAAAAAATGAATTGGATACTCTAAATTTAAAAAAAAGTCATAAGATAAGAGCCCATGGTATTGGAGGTAGTATATTGGCATGGACAGAGAATTGGCTATTGGGCAGGAAACAGTCAGTGGGGATAAGGGGTTCTTTTTCAGGTTGGTGACCTGTAACCAATGGGATTCCACAGGGATCAGTGCTGGGACCACAGCTGTTTACAATATACATTCATGACTTGGAGGACGGAAGTGAATGTACTGTAGCCAAATTTGCAGATGACCCAAAAATAGGTAGAAAAGCTAGTTGCGAGAGGGATTCAAAAAGTTTGGAGAGAGATATTGGTAGGTTAAGTAATTGGGCAAAAAGATGGCAAATGGGAGTATAATGTGGGAAAATGTGAAGTTGTTCAGTTTGCAAGGGAGAACAAAAGAATAGAGTATTATTTAAATGGAGAAAAACTGCAGAAAGCGGCAACACAAAGGGACTTGGGGCACTTGTGCATGAAACACAAAGCTAACACACAGGTGCAGCAGGTAATCAGGAAGATTGATGGAATGTTGGCCCTTATTTCAAGGGAGTTGGAGCATAAAAGTATAAGAGTAGGGAAGCCTTGTGTACCATCTGCAAGATGCACTGCAGTAACTCGCCAAGGTTTTTTCAACAGCACCTTCCAAACCCACGACCACGACCATCTAGCAAGACAAGAGCAGCAGATACCTGGGAACACCACCACCTGGAGGTTCTCGTCCAAGTCACTCTCCACCCTGACTTGGAGATATATCGCCGTTCTTTCACTGTCGCTGGGGCAAAGTCCTGGAACTCCATCCCTAACAGCACTGTGGATGTACCTATACCTCAGGGACAGCAGAGGTCCAAGAAGGTAACTCACCACCACCTTCTGTTAGGCGACGAGGGATGGGCAATAAATGCTGGCCTAACCAGCGATGCCCACATCTGTGAACAAATTTTTAAAAAAGGATGATCTCCTTTTTGAGGGATTGTCTTAAGGACAAAGGTTAAACAGCTTGGGACTCGACTCATTGGAATTTAGAAGAATGAGTGCTGATCTCGTTGAAACATATGGGATACCTAAGGGACTTGACAGGGTAAATGTTGAGAGGATATGCTGAGTTTAAATATACACCATTTTTGCTTTAGCAAGATATTTAATCCGCAGTTTGGGAATCACAGATTTGCACCTTTGTACCCTCATGAAGGATGGATAACATATGCAGAATGGTCAAGTTTTCAATTTATTTAAATCACAAACCCTTTAAAAACAAAAAAAAAGCCTGACTGTATAACTAAGATTTGAAAAAACTTAAGCTGTGAAGTTATTTATATTCTCAATTCTTTAGAAATTAGATTCTTTTTAAAAACAGTATGCCTATGTCAGTGAGAGATGAAAAAAATCTGTCCGAGCAATTACAATAGTTATTTTATTGTCATTACCCCAAAGGTTATGACTTTGTAATTATGAATGGATGCTTGCTACAACTTACGATCATCCCGGTAGGGGGTTTGAAGTTCACTCTTTGATTGATAGTTCAACAAGATTATTGAAAGATCAACTGTCTTTTACATGGAACTATGAATATAAGCTTGCCTCTTTTGATAAGGGATTAAGTACTTAAAGTTTTTTTTAAAAATCTTGAATGTTTTTTTTAAATTGGAGGTTTTGTTTATTATTGTGAAAGCTGTATTGGATATTTAGATCTCAAAATAACTCCTTGGCTGGGATTCTCCAAGCCCGGACCGGGTCAGAGAATCGGCGTTGACACCGAAAATTTCCGCCAGGCCACCCCGACGCCAGAACCGGAGAATCTGTGCCAGTCACGCGTGTGCAGTCAACACGGCGCCAGTCGGGTAGCATTGAAAGAGGCCCCTGCGCCGATTCTCCGCGGTCAACCGGCCGAGTTCCCGTCGAGTTTCGCCGGCGTGGTTCACATATCTGGTGGGAGCTCGGACCCGCGGCCACGGTGGCCGTCCTGGTGGGGGGTGGGGAGATCAGGCTTCGGAGGGGCTTCCACGATGGCCAGGCCCGCGATTGGGGGCTACCGATCGATGGGCGCGTGCGATCTGGGGGCAGGGCTACCTATATCCACGCGGGCCCACTGTGTCGCTACGCCATGTTGCGCAGCACCGTGTGGAAATGGCCACCACGTGCTTGCGACCTAAAATTTAACAAAACAACCAGGTTGAAGTTGCAGAGAACTGAGGTGAGCCTTTTAAATAGCCCACCCCAGCCCAATAGCTGCTTCCATTCAGTTGGTGAGCCCAACTCCAACCCACACCTGCACCTCCTTCCTCCACTACCTGAGTGATAATCACACCATTTGGGACATTTTTCCCAAGGATATTTTGTGACTCAGGATACACACCTTGGGAATGAAAGTCCGGTTAGGGTGTGTCCTCTTCACCACTTGCTTTCAACCATCTTTGTACCATCAGCAAACTTAGCACCCATATTCTCAGTTCATTCATCAAAGTCAATAATATGGAGAGCAAATTGTTGAGGTTCCAGCACTGATCCCTGTGGCACTCCACGGGCGAAATTCTCCTACCCGCCCCGCCACATTTCTGCCCCGACCGGCCGGCGGGAGTCTCCGTAACACCGGCCGGTCAATGGGGTTTCCCATTGTGGGGCAGCCCCACGCCGTCGGGAAACCCCTGGGCGCCGGCAAAACGGAGACTCCCGCCGGCGGAGAATGACGCCCCACAGGTTACAGTTTGTCAACTTGAAAATGACCCTTTGAACCTGACTCCTTGCATTCCGTTAGCTAACCAAACCTCTATCTATGTTAATATGCTACTCCCAACACCATCGTGAGTTTTAGTACCTTTCATGTGGCACCTTATGAAATGTCTTTTGGAAATCTAAATACACCACATCTACAGTTCCACATTATCCACATTATGTGATTTTTCCTCAAAGGACTCTGATAAATTTTTCAAATATGATTTCCTTTTCACAAAACCATGTTGACTCTTCGTGATTCTATTACACTTTTTCTAAATGTCCTTCTATTACCTCGTTAACAATGGATTCTAACATTTTCTCTGTGTCCAATTTTAGGCTTGTTACAGCTGGGATGGAGGAGTGCACAGTTAACCTAGTCCCACTACTCCACCATTTGTACCATTCAATTAAATGTTTAATTTGCTTACCAATATGGGCAATTATTTACCTTCGCTGCTGTCAGATCCAGAATAATAGAGATTTTAACTAGGCTTCTATCAATAATCTCAGAACAATCGATTTATCAACTTCTCTACCGCTACCTTAGCTGTAATTGTTCTTCAAAGGATAGCCTCTGGGGAAATCGAGTTGACATATCCATAATATGGAGATGCCGGCGTTGGACTGGGGTGAGCACAGTAGGAAGTTTTACAACACCAGGTTAAAATCCAACAGGTTTGTTTCGATGTCACTAGCTTTCGGAGCACTGCTCCTTCCTCAGGTGAATGAAGAGGTATGTTCCAGAAACATATATAGAGACAGATTCAAAGATGCCAGACAATGCTTGGAATGTGAGCATTAGCAGGTGATTAAATCTTTACAGATCCAGAGATGGGGTAACCCCAGGTTAAAGAGGTGTGAATTGTGTCAAGCCAGGACAGTTGGTAGGATTTTGCAGGCCAGGTGGTGGGGGATGAATGTAATGCGACATGAATCCCAGGTCCCGGTTGAGGCCGCACTCATGTGTGCGGAAATTGGCTATAAGATTCTGCTCGGTGATTCTGCGTTGTCGCGCGTCCTGAAGGCCGCCTTGGAGAACGCTTACCCGGAGATCAGAGGCTGAATGCCCTTGACTGCTGAAGTGTTCCCCGACTGGAAGGTTCCCCGACTGAAAGGGAACATTCCTGCCTGGTGATTGTCACACGATGTCCGTTCATTCGTTGTCGCAGCGTCAGCATCGTCTCGTCAATGTACCACGCTTCGGGCCATCCTTTCCTGCAGCGTATGAGGTAGACAACGTTGGCCGAGTCGCACGAGTATGTACCGCGTACCTGGTGGGTGGTGTTCTCACGTGTAATGGTGGTATCCATGTCGATGATCTGGCACGTCTTGCAGAGATTGCCATGGCAGGGTTGTGTGGTGTCGTGGTCACTGTTCTGAAGGTTCATAATAGTAAGGGTATACTGATGACCTGCTTTCATTTTTAGCAATGGTCCTGCACAGTCTACTAACAACCTACAAAAAGGCTCCTCAAAGACTTGTATGGGAATTAAGGGTGCTAGTTGGATTATATGATGTGGAGATGCCAGCGTTGGACTGGGGTGAGCACAGTAAGAAGTCTTACAACACCAGGTTAAAGTCCAACAGGTTTGTTTCGAATCACTAGCTTTCGGAGCACTGCTTGGCATTGCCCATATTGGTAAGCAGTAATTCACCTGAGGAAGGAGCAGTGCTCCGAAAGCTAGTGATTTGAAATAAGCCTGTTGGACATTAACCTGGTGTTGTAAGACTTCCTAGTTTGATTATAGGTTGTGATTTTTCCACTACCTGGCACGTTCAACATGTTTTACAAAACTGCACCATGCCCTTGTGAAGACCTGGCCAGTTTTCAGTCCACATGACCTGCCATAGGAATTTTATGTGCTTTATGGCACTTGGGCAGTACCTGATGAACAACCATACACTCCTCATCTGCACGTCTGTGAGGAGGTCTCCACTTCCACATTAGTATCCAATTTTTAATATAGTAGCATACTGGAACTTTCTCAGCTTCAGCTTCAGTTTCGGCTGAATGTGCTACCTTACTTTATTAGGACTGGCTTGTAGAGCTTCAAGTAGAGAGGGTTTATTAAAGATCTCTTTCAAATTATCGAAGTCTTTAAAAAAAGTTTTGGCAAGTCAAATATCATCTGTGGTATTCCTTTGACCTCCGATGATGGACTGTGCTTAGCCATCGTTTGGGTCATCACACACAAAGTAAAGATTCCTGGAACCTTTTCCTATAACTGTTCCAAGTTCTGAATCACGTGCGGGCTTTCCGTTATTATGGGAGATGCTACTACCTTCGTTCATGCGAAATCATTTCCCAGGAGTGGGTCAACTCCATCTACGGGTAACTTTTGAACAACCCTTAGCGTTATTGTCTCAGGCCAAAACCATTTGTTAAAACTTTGGCTTTTAATGCAATTTCTGGTGGAAAAGTTATTCCTTTTCCCAGCTAAAGTCTTTGAATGACTCTCATATCTCTTAATGTAAATATACATGGAACATAGAATCCCGAAAGTGCAGAAGGAGGCCCTTCAGCCCATTGTGTCTGCAACGACCCTCTGAAAGAGCACCCTACCTAGGCTCACCCACTCTATCCCTGTAACCCCACCTAACCTTTGAACACTAAGCGGCAATTTATCATGGCCAATCCACCTAACCTGCACATCTTTGGACTGTGGGAGGAAACCGGAGCATCCGGAGGAAACGCACGCAGACACGGGAAGAACATGCAAACGCCACACAGTCACCTGAGGCCGGAATTGAACCCGGGTCCCTGGCACTGTGAGGAAGCAGTGCTAACCACTGTGCCGCCATTATAGGTTTAGCTATCTCATTTGAGGAATAAGGGGCTACATTTCCTCTTGATAAGAATTCTTTGTAACTCTCATGCATCTTATTCACCTCTCCCAAACTCACAGCAGTATTCACACTCGGTTTCACAACTGCAGTGAATACTGCAACTTGATCTACTGTATTTTCAGTCAGGGCTCCTTTTCCTGACTCACCTTCTCATGTCCCAATAACTCCCATGGATTTCCTGCGCGACTTCCTGCAATCTGCATAAATGTGCCCCACCCTGTTACAGTGGAAACATCCAGGCCTTCCAATATCAATTCCACCCTCAGCACCTTCATTGCAGGTCTGAAGAGGAATTCCCTTGGAATTTGCAGCTGTCCCTTCTCTTCCCCGGCTACTTGCCTTCCTTTCCCCTTCCCACCTTCTATCCGTCTTGAGTTAGTTGGAGTGATGGAAAAAAGGTTTGGATTTATGGACCAGCTCATAATTGTCCACCATTCCTGCTACCCATCTAGCTGTTCCTGGTCTTCAACATAGGTCCTAACTACTGGAGGAAATTCTTCCAGGATAATTTTCGCCCTCATATGTTATATCTGCCGTTACTGCCCGTAACCAATGGTCAAAATGACTTTACTTTACCCTCTCAAATTCAACATAGATTTGTTTCCTTTTGTTTAAAAAATTCTGTCTGTAGGCCTTAGGGACCAGCTCATACACACTAAGAATAGTCGTTTTTACTGAATCATAATTCACAAATATTTCCTCTGAAATTATGCATAAAATGTCATGACCTTTGCCCACCAACCCGCTCTATAGGAGCAATGTCCAGTTTTCTTTAGGCCACTTAATTTGCTTAACTACCTTTTCAAATGGAATGAGGGATGCCTCTACACCCCTTTCCTCAAACTTTGGAAGGATTTGTACAAATTTAAACATCTCCCCACTAGTCTTTGGGTGGAGGTGGATTTTCATCTCAGCATCTGAGACTTCTTTTTCTAAATTCCAATCTTTTAAGCTGGCATTCCCTTTCTCATTTCTTCTCTCTCTCCTTTGTCTCTCTTTCTTTATCCTTCTCCCTTTCCTCCCTTGCCAATTTACCTCTATGGAGGTCAAGTTGAAACCTTTTCTTTTCCATTTCCTCCGCTCTTTCTTTTCTTTCTAATTCAAGTTTTTTCAGTACCTATTCTTTCTCAGTTTTAAGCTTCTCTATTTCCTTTCTATGTTCAAGCTGCTTCATTTGCATTTGAATCCTAGCGAACTCAGTTGACTCACCCCCTAGAGAACATAGTTTCTCTTGTATCCCTTCCAATTTCAAATGGTGCACTATTACATCAGCAATGCCTGCTTTCCTCGCTCCTACGGGTTAATTCTAACTTCAACCTATTCACTCATTTCATTAGCTTAGCTTTGGTTACTTTTTGCAAAACAGTCAGGGTTATATCTTCCATCTCTAGAAGGGTCTTAGCAACTTCCAAAGCTATTTTGGTTTACTAATGTAAAAGGAACCTGAATCTTTCCTTTTTTCCTTTATCCATTATTAAAATTCCACGTTCACGCAGATACAGGGAGAAAGGGCAAACTCCACAAAGTCACCCAAGGTCAGAATCGAACCCAGGTCTCTGGCACTGAGAAGCAGCGGTGTTAACCACTGTGACTCCTTGCCTTTTCCTTTTGATTTTCAACTATTCTTGGAATGCTTTTGTGACTTCTACAGTGAAGATACAGTGATACAAAATATCTATTCAATGCTTCTGCCATATCCTATTTCCCCATTATTAATGTTCCCTCTCGGAGACCAATGTTCACTTTAACTAGACTTTTCCTTTTTATATACTTGCAACTATTCTTAGTTCCTGTTTTTCACAGAGACATGTAGACTCTGTACCTTTAAATAGCACCAGGACCCTGGATCAGGAAATTCCACACACACTTCAAACAGGTCCCATTTTCACCGGGGGAGAAATGGGGGGGGGGTCGTGATGCCATTCACACATTGCTCAAACCCAGCAGGGTCATTTCAACGTTAAGTTCAAAGAGACCCTATAGCTACTGGTGCAAGGTCCATGGAGGAATGAGGGGCTATGGTTGGGGTATGGGAAGTGTGTGGGGGTGAGGGAGCATGATGGGTGAGGGCTGGAGGCCCCAACAGTTTTTTTATAACTGGGATGAAGTCCCAGAGCATAGAAGCAGAGCTTTGACCACCACTACCAACCGCACCTCAACACCCCTCCTCCCCTCCCCCACAAACCCCAGAACAGAAATTTGGGCATTTGGGACTGTTTAAGTGAAGGCAGGAGCAGCAAGCCAGGAAATGTCCTGACTCTGCATATCCAACTTGGGAGCAAACGTTCAGGCCTTACTTTCTGCTTTTATATTTCCAGCTACCTGTCACTCATGCTCTAATTTCTCCCTTTGCAATATATTTTAGTCATTCTTTGCTGGTTTTGAAAATGTGTCCAAACATCAGAACTATCAATAATCTTCGCAATATTGTATGCGTTTTTTCAATTTGATATTATCCTTAACATTCTGAATTAGACACAGATGGTCCCTCCTTCTCATAGAATCGCTTTCTCAATGGAATATATATCCCTTACTCAACCATAATCTATCAATTTCTGTCTTGAGAGATCTAACTGTCCCAGAATGCACAAAGTCTTACCTTACATTGTGGTTTCTGTGGGAAGAATCCCACCAGATTGAAGCATCCCAACATCAATCACCATGGCTGCCAGCAAGGAAATGACAGGAATCGAATCAAGATTACGGTCATGGGGGGTGAGAATCCTGGGATGGCAGGATTATTTTGGTGAGTCCGAGATGAATAACATAAATGGTAATGAGGAACTTATCAAGCCTCACCATTCCTATCATTACATCCATAATAATGTTGGAATTTTACAATAGGGTTTTAGCACTGGTGCAACTGATGAACAATATGCTTAAATTCCCACTATGTACTGGCATCAGGTGAAGCTCTTTTTGGGGCGTGAGAAGCTCAATCTGGCAATAACTTCCTCATTACCATTTATGGTGTTCATCTGGCCTCCCAAAATAATCAGGACCACTGCCATCCGAGGATCCTTACCCCTCATGATCATAACCCCATTACAACACATCGGTTCGCTGGCTTGATGTTAATGAGGATGCCTGTTTACAGCCAGTTTGACATATTTGTGGGCAAGCTCCACTGGTTGTCAAAATCAATGGCATATTTTTTTATGTGTGCATTTGTGTATTTTTTGCTTTTGTTTTAGATGATCTGCTTTAGAAGTAGAAACATAGAAAATTGGAGCAGAAGGAGGCCATTCGGCCTTTCGAGCCTGCTCTGCCATTCATTATGATCATGGCTGATCATCGAACTCAGTAACCTGTTCCCGCTTTCCCTTCATATCCTTTGATCCATTCAGCTGTAACTCCTTCTTGAAAAAATACAGGGCGCGATTCAGCCACCGCATTGGGTGAATCCTGGGAGAGGTCCAAATCAGGCTTCTCGCCGGGCGCCAAACCGATCACAAGTCACCTAACTGCAGAGCCTGGCACGATCTGGATCTGCATGACCCAGATAATAATATTTACGCCTCATTCACCAAGTGCCTGGGTGTCAACTAGACCTCAACTGGGTGCCAATTTGTACTGAACTCCACAAACAGAGAGCAATCATGATAGCCACTCAGGGGATCTCAGAAGCCATTAGACCCCCCTGGGTGGTTGGTACAGGGCAGGGCTGTTCCCTGGCACTCCTCCTGGCACCATGACAGTCTTAACAATACCGGTAAAGGTGGCCAAGGATATATCCTTTCTCGGCGATAGGCCTGAGATCACTAGGCCTGTGGTGTCCATAATATAAAATATTTGAAGTAATCAGGGTGAGTTTTTATCGCAACATTTGAGTGTAAGGGATCCGAAGTACAGAATCTCCAAGCCATTGTACATGATAAGTTTGGCGTTGGTTGGTCAAATCATCAATAGCCACTTCTGCGGGGAGACATTTCAGTGCCCAAAATGGAAGGATGTTTGCACGAGAAATAATATCCAGTTTTGCATATGTATTATGCTGACCTTTCATCTGTGGACATAGAGGGCTGGATTCTCCATCAGTGGGATTCTCCGCTTCGCCGGCAACGCACGTACGTTTGCAGATTTCCTGACAGCGTGGGGGTCGCCACAAAGGGAAACCTCATCGGCTGGCTGCTGGGACGGAGGATCCCACTGCCAGTGGGGGCACGCTGCACCAGCAAACGGGTTTGTCGGGACGGAGAATCCACCCATAATCTGCACAGTGGCAAAGGCTTCTCTTGGTACTACTGTGCTACTACCTTTTTTGATGTTCACCATACTGAATGTCCACACACTTTGTGTGTTGATAGTTTGGTCATCCATATCACCTGCCCATATAACTTAGCTAGGTTTTTCATGGATCCTGTTTTACACATTCTGGCTGTTAGGAATGTTGTACCTGTCTGGTTTCTGATGTCTTGTAACATTGAACTACTTATTTTGGTCTTTGCTTTCCGTACTGGCACTTCCAATATCTCCGGGTGCTACTTGCCTTGCATACAGCGTTAAAAGGTGGGCAGTTTTTGGATGCATGCATGAGGTCATACCACCCATTAAGCTTACTAGGCTTGCCTGCATTGGCTATAAGCTGATGGTAGGTGAATCACACATAGCCTGTAGACTCTGTCGACCCATTAGTATGGCTCCGTACTTGTATTTGTTTTATAGTACAGCTTCCACACTGTAATCTTTGGGTTGGTCAAGATATCTTTTTGGAACATTTCCATTGGAGTAGCTGTTATCATGATTTTGATTATTCTGCCAGTTAGCTCAACTACTGTAAAGTCACAACTATGTCCTGTGTCTCTGCATTTACTTATTAATTGGATTATAAATTATTGAATGGAGAAAGATTGCAGAAAGCTGCAGCACAGAGGGATTTGGAGGTCTTCGTGCATAAATTGCAAAAAGCTAGCAGGCAAGTTCATCAGGTAATTGGGAAGGCAACTGGAATGTTGGCCTTCATTTCAAAGGGAATAGAGTATAAAAATATGGAAGTCACGCTAAAACTATACAAAGCACTAGTTAGACCACACCTGGAATACTGTGAACAGCTTTGGTCCCCTTATCTAAGGAAAGATATACTGGTATTGAAGGTAGCCCAGAGAAGGTTCACTAGTTTGATCCTGGGTGTGGAGGGATTTCCTTATGAGGTTGAGTAGATTGGGTCTGTACTCATTGGAGCTTAGAAGGATGAGAGGGGACCTTATTGAGAGAGATATGATTCTCAGGGGACTTAACAGGGTAGATGCTGAGAGGTTATTTCCCATTGTGGGAGAGTCTAGAACCTGACAGTATCGCCTCAGAGTAAGAAGTCACTCATTTAATCCAGAGTTGAGGAGGAATTTCTTCTCTCAAAGTATATTGAATCGGTGGGATTCTTTACCACAGGGGGCTGCAAAGGCTGGGTCATTAAGTATGTTCAAAGCTGAGAAAGACAGGTTTTTAATCAGTAAGGGAATCAAGGGTTATGGGGACAAGGAGGAAAAGTCGAGGTGATATGTATCATTTCAGATCAGTAAGGATGAAATTGAATGGAGGAGAAGACTCGATGGGGCGAATGGTCTGCTTCTACTCCTACATCTTATGGTCTTATGATCAACGGTCTCTGTCAGTTGTTGCCTAAAAGACATCACGAGTGATTTTCCGCTCCCCCTTTTCATCAGGCGAGTTCGGCAACGGGAGTGGAAAATCTTGCGAGAAGTCCCAAGACGCAATGTACGCATAGACGTTTTGTATTCGGGAGAACATTGTTACCAGGAGTGAAACATGCTGAATACTCTGCTATAGTAATGTCAGACCATGCTCCACACCTGGTAGATGTGGTATTTGAGATAGGTTCTGCTCAACGACCATCTTGGATTTTGAATGTGGAATTATTCTCTGATCCAGGTGTAGCACCATCGATCACACACGAGGCGAGACGGAGAGAACTTCAATCGAGGCTTTATTGAGCAGACTTGTTCCCCAGCAGCTCAGCTACAGAATGCAGTTGCTGGGAGAAACTGGGTTCTTATACCCCGCCTATCTGGGTGGAGCCCAGTAGGCAGCAAATCTAATCAGGACCCAGCATCTGTCCTCCAATAGCTCCTTGGCATTCATGGTGTACCGTATTACCCCTAATACATACCACCACATTCACCCCTTGTTAAAAAAGAACCCGGCGAGGTGGTGGGTGGTATGGTGGTAGGGGTTTACAGGGTCGGTGCCTTAACCATTTAACTATATACAACCATGCCGCTTTACTGGGCCACTGAATTATATACATCTTAAGTCGATTCGATGAGTCGAGATGGTGCTCTGGTCGCCTTTCCGATCGTCGCAGCCCGGGTGGTGGTGGTGGTGGTGCTGGCTCGGGTCCGGTCGACTCTGGGAGCATCGCGCTGTCCATCCCTGTTTCCTTACTCCTGGGCGGGCCTGGGAGGAGAACCGATCCCCCTGGGAAGGGGGTGGCTGTGGGGTGCACCGGCGGGAGTGAGGGGGTGGTGATTGGTGTTAGGGGAGTGTGGGGAGCTCCGGTGGGCGCCAGGTCCCACAGAGAGACCATGTCCTGTCGGAACGCCATGTAGGCGTACTGCGCAGGTTGGCGTGGAGTAGATGTACCGTTTCCACCAGTGGGTCTGATTTGTGCGCCCGCACATGTTTCCGGAACAGGATGGGTCCCGGGGATGCCAGCCAGGTCTGAAGTGACGTTCCAGATGAGGACTTCCTAGGGAAGACAAGGAGGCACTCGTGCCGCGTTTGGTTCGTGGTGGTGCACAGCAGGGACCGGATAGAATGAAGGGCATCCGGGAGGACTTCCTGCCAGCGGGAAGTTGGGAGATTCCTAGATCGTAGGGCCAGTAGGACGGTCTTCCAGACCGTTCCGATCTCTCTCTCTACCTGCCCATTCCCCCGGGGGTTCTAGCTGGTCGTCCTGCTCGAGGCTATGCCCTTGCTGAGCAGGAATTGACGCAGCTCATCACTCATGAAGGAGGACCCCCTATCGCTATGGATGCAGGCGGGGAAACCGAACAGGGTAAAGATGGTGCAGAGGGCTTTAATGACCGTGGCCGCGGTCATGTCGGGGCAGGGGATGGCGAAGGGGAAACGGGAGTATTCGTCAACGACATTAAGAAAGTACGTGTTGCGATCGGTGGAGGGGAGGGGGCCTTTGAAATCCAAACTGAGGCGTTCAAAGGGACGGGAAGCCTTTATCAGGTGCGCTCTATCTGGCCTGAAAAAATGCGGTTTGTATTCTGCGCAGATTTTGCAGTTCCTGGTGACTGTTCGGACCTCATCGACGGAGTACGGGAGGTTGCGGGCCTTTATGAAGTGGTAGAAATGAGTGACCCCCGGGTGGCAGAGGTCCTCGTGGAGGGCTTGGAGACGGTCCACTTGTGCATTGGCACATGTGCCACGAGATAGGGCATCGGACGACTCGTTCAGCTTTCCGGGACGGTACAAGATCTCGTAGTTGTAGGTGGAGAGTTCGATCCTCCACCGCAGGATCTTGTCGTTTTTTATCTTGCCCCGCTGTGCATTATCGAACATGAAGGCTACCGACCATTGGTCAGTGAGGAGAGTGAATCTCCTACCGGCCAGGTAATGCCTCCAATGTCGCACAGCTTCCACTATGGCTTGGGCCTCCTTTTCTACCGAGGAGTGGCGAATGTCTGAAGCGTGGAGGGTCCGGGAGAAAAAGGCCACAGGTCTGCCCGCTTGGTTGAGAGTGGCCGCCAGAGCTACGTCGGATGCGTCGCTCTCGACTTGGAAGGGGAGGGACTCGTCGATGGCACGCATCATGGCCTTTGCGATATCCGCTTTGATGCGGCTGAAGGCCTGGCGGGCCTCTGTCGACAGGGGAAAAGTAGTGGACTGGATTAGTGGGCGGGCCTTGTCTGCGTATTGAGGAACCCACTGGGCGTAATAAGAAATGAAGCCCAGGCAGCGTTTCAGGGCTTTGGCACAGTGGGGGAGAGGGAACTCCATGAGGGGGCGCATGCGTTCAGGGTCGGGTCCTATCACTCCATTACGCATTACGTAGCCCAAGATAGCTAGATGGTCGGTGCTAAACACGCATTTTTCCTCGTTGTAGGTGAGATTGAGGGCGTTAGCGGTCTGGAGGAATTTTTGGAGGTTGGCGTCGTGGTCCTGCTGGTCGTGGCCACAGATGGTGACGTTGGCGAGGTACGGAAACGTGGTCCGTAAACCGTGCTGGTCAACCATTCGGTCCAGCTCCCGTTGGAAGACCGAGACTCCGTTCGTGACGCCGAATGGAACCCTTAAAAAGTGGTATAGCCGCCCGTCTGCTTCGAAGGCAGTGTACTTGCGGTCACCGGGGCGAATGGGGAGCTGGTGGTAGGCGGACTTAAGGTCCACGGTGGAGAAGACCTTGTACTGTGCAATCCGATTGACCATGTCGGATATGCGGGGAAGAGGGTACGCATCTAGCTGCGTGTACCTGTTGATAGTCTGATTGTAGTCTACGACCATTCTCTGCTTCTCCCCGGTCTTCACAACTACCACCTGGTCTCTCCAGGGAATATTGCTGGCCTGGATTATGCCTTCCTTCAGCAGCCGCTGGACTTCAGACCGGATAAACGTCCGATCCTGGGCGCTGTACCGTCTGCTCCTAGTGGCGACGGGTTTGCAATCCGGGGTGAGGTTCGCAAACAAGGAAGGCGGTTCGACCTTGAGGGTCACAAGGCCGCAGATAGTCAGTGGGGGTATAGGGCCGCCAAATTTGAATGTTAAGCTCTGGAGGTTGCATTGGAAATCCAACCCCAGGAGGGTGGGAGCACAGAGGTGGGGGAGGACATACGGCCGGCAATTTTTGAACTCTCTCCCCTGCACTGTTAGGTTTGCGATGTAGAATCCTTTGATTGCAACAGAGTGGGACCCCGCCGCCAGGAAAATTTTTTGGGTGCTTGGACGAATTACAAGGGTACAGCGCCTTACCGTGTCCAGATGAATAAAACTCTCCGTGCTCCCCGAGTCGATCAAACACGGCGTCTCGTGCCCGTTCACCAGCACCTTCGTCGTTGTTGTCTGGAGCGTCCGGGGCCGCGACTGGTCCAGGGTCACCGATGCCAAACGTGGTTGGTGCATCTGGTCGTTGTCTTCAGGCAGTGTGGAGCCGTCCACGCTGGGGTCCTTGCCTGTCAGCCAAGATGGCGGCGTCCATGGATCGCACGCGGTCGGGGGTGGAAAAAATGGCCGCTCCCATGGGTTGCACGCGGCCGGGGGTGGACCAAAGGGCCGCTCCCATGGATCGCACATGGCCCGTGGGTAGGAAGATGGCGGAGCCCTCCTCCCCTCGTGGTGTCCGGGGTCCAAAATGGCGGCGCCCGTTGGCCGCACGTGGGTCGCTGGGGGGGTTGAGTCCGTGGTCCCGTTTCTTCCCCGGAGATAGCGGCGACCCCACGGGACTGGCACACCACTGCGTAGTGCCCCTTTTTGCCGCAGCGGGCTGGGCAGCGCTGGCGGGGGTGTTTCGGCTGCCTGCAAGAATAGCAGCGGAGCCCCCCCGGGTGGTCTGGGATTCTGGCCGCGCACGCTTGTGGGGGGGATTGGGGGTGCCGGGGGGTCGGTCGCGGTGGGGGTCCACGGAGCCCAAGGGGCTGTAGTGCGGTCGGGGGCATAGGCGCGGGCGTTTTGGGAGGCCACGTCGAGGGAGGCTGCAAGGGCCCGTGCCTCTGTGAGTCCGAGAGAGTCTTTCTCTAAAAGTCTCTGGCGAATTTGCGATGATGCCAAACCTGCTACGTACACGTCTCTGATCACGAGCTCCGTTGTTTCATTCGCCTTTACCGCTGGGCAGTTGCAGTTTCTTCCCAGGATCGTTAGAGCATTGTAGAATTCGTCTAGCGATTCCCCGGGGATTTGTCGTCTCGTCGTGAGCTGGTAGCGTGCATAGACCTGGTTGACGGGCCGAATGTAGGTCTCTTTCAGCAAGTTGATCGCCGCTGGGAAATCTTCCGCGTCCTCGATGAGTGAGTAGATTTCGGGACTCACCCTGGAATGCAGGACCTGCATCTTCTGGTCTTCTGTTGGTCTGCCGGGGGCCGTTCGGAGGTATCCCTCAAAGCACGCCAGCCAGTGCTTAAACGCCGATGTTGCGTTAGCTTCTTGGGGGCCGATTCGCAGGCACTCCGGGGCGATCCGGAGCTCCATATTCCTTTTTAAGTCTGCTCAATAAATTGTAGCACCATCGATAACACACGAGGCGAGACGTAGAGAAACTCAATCGAGGCTTTATTGAGCAGACTTGTTCCCCAGCAGCTCAGTTACAGAATGCAGCTGCTGGGAGAAACCGGGTTCTTATACCCCGCCTATCTGGGTGGAGCCCAGTAGGCGGCAGATCCAATATGGACCCAGCATCTGTCCTCCAATAGCTCCTCGGCATTCATGGTGTACCGTATTACCCCTAATACATACCACCACACCAGGATTTTGTGTAAAAATGACCCGGGTGATTGATGAATACATGGAGTTGAGTCGTGATGTATCATCTTCTGTACCATTGAACCATTGGCCATTGCTTTGAGATCGTTGAGTAGATGGAAAGAGATAATAAGTGTGTGTGGGGGGTGGGGGGTGGGGGGGAATAGAACATAAACTATACCTCCACACTGATTAGCTTCTTCTATATGTAACAGACCCTATCCCCACAATAGATGATATCATGACACTACTGAAATGATTTGGAACTTTCTCAGGATTTAAATAAATTGGGGAAAAAGTGAATATTTCCCAGTCACCGAACGAAAGGTAGGAGTGAAATTAGGGGTGTTGCCATTTCCTCTGACAAGTTCCCATTTTCGATGCTTAGGGATTCAAATAGCTCGTGATTGAGATCAACTTGGACAATGAATTTCACAAGTCTTGTAAATAAGGTTAAAGCAGATTTGCAAAGATGGAACAATCTACCTCTGTCCTTGGCTGGCAGAATGCAATCAGTAAAAATTAACGTCCTGCCTCGTTTTCTATTTCTGTTTCAGTGCTTGCTGGTATTTTTACCAAAATCCTTTTTTCTGTGAATAGAGAATCCGATTTCGACATTCCTTTGGCCAGAAAAGTAGCAAGGATCCAAAAATAGTTTTCCAAAAGGATCGACAGTCAGGAGGCTTAGCACTACCGAATAATTTGTATTATTATTGGGCAGCAAACACTGAAAAAGTGCTGAGATTGTATGAAGATTCAAAGGAGGTGTGGGTGCGGATGGAGTCAGGCTCCTGAAGAGAGTCAGGAACACGGGCATTGGTAACCACTGCCTTACCCTTTTGTCCTGGTAAATATTCTAAAAATCCAGCACTTACATCCACATTAAAGATATGGAGACAGTTTTGTCAACATTTTAAATTAGGTGAGGTATCAAATCTGATTCCATTGTATCCAAATGTTTAAACTGATGAAACTTGACAGTAAATTCCAAATTTGAGGGAAGAAAGTGATGAATGAAATAAAAGATTTGTTTGTGGAGAACGGAGTTGCGAATTTTGAAGAGTTAGTAACGAAATTTCGGCTTTCACAAGCAGACAAATTTGAGTATTTGCAGGTATGTGAATTCGCAAAAAAATATTTTTTTCATCTTTTCCGGTAATACCACCTTCCTTGTTATTGGAAAGAATTCTATTATTAACGGGGAGGAAGGAAGGAAATACGTCTTGGATTTATAGAAGACTTATTGCAGAGGAAGTTACATCCTTACTTAGAATCAAAACCAAATGGGAAGAAGAAACGGGATCCGAGCTAGAAGTTGAGAAATCCTGAAAAAGATAAATTCAATATAATCATGTGCTAGATTTGGATTGATACAATTAAAGGTTGTGCATGGAGCCCATTTAACTAAATCCAAAATAAGTTTGTGGAAGTGAAAGATAAATGTGAAAGGTGTAAAAGGGGCCCTGCCAATCACTTACACATATTCTGGACATGTCCTGGACTCGTCGGTTTTTGGGTCTCCTTCTTCAGCACCCTGTCGGCTATTCTACAAATTAAACTGAATCCCTGACCTCTAATAGCCATACTTGGGTTTCAGATCTACCAGAGTTGCAGACAAGTGTCGGAGCTGATGTTCTAGCATTCGCCTCACTGATTACTAGTAAGCGGATATTAATAAAATGGAAATTATCTTTTCCATCCAATGCCTCACTATGGCTTGAAGATCTTGTGGAATCTTTATATCTTGAAAATGTTAACTACACCGTGAAGGGCTCAATTGACAAATTATACCGTTGGTGGCAGCCGTTCATTTTGCACTTTAAAGAGTTTATCACCGTTAGCTGTTGAAGGAAAATAAGAGTGGGGAAGGGTTGGAAGGATTTGTTGTTTATTATTGAAAAGGGAGGGTAGGGAATTTATTACTATTATTGTTATTCTTTGTATTGTTTATATTTAATATTTAAAAATTGAATTAAAGAAACACGTGATGCAATTGCCCCATCCTCTATCAATGATTGGGCACATTTCCCAACGTTGAACGTCTAGAACATCATTTGAATACATTACCATCACATTAACAGGCCTCTAGGCCTCAATCATCGCCCCTATTAGAAAGTGCATCCACGTCGGCATGAGGGCAGACCGGTGTGAATCACGACTGGTCGCCCAAGGTGAGCAGACCTCCCAGAGGAGCTCAGTGAAGTGCATCGCTCAGGGGGGAGAGGGTTATGCCTGTGCACTGTGCCAGTGGGCAGTATCCAGGCAGTGACAGGGTGGTTGCAGGTGTGGGGTTACAAGTGAACTATTGTGCGCTGGGATGGCCTTTAAAAATGACGCCCCGATCTTCAAGGGACTATGTTACTGGTGGAGTGGGCTCAGTCAGTTATGTTGTGGGACCATCCCTTTATGTTTTTTAGACTAGGTCAAGGATGATATGGTGGAGAAAGCTGCCGTCGCTGTCGATGGCTTCAATGTCGCTATTGGTCTTTGCCGATATGCGGGAAAGTTTTGTCCATAAATTCCAGATGGCGTATTCAGTTGAGCTTTTCTCATAATTGATCTTCAAGTACTGACCATATTTTATCTGGAAATTTAAAATAGCTGTCGTACAGACGTGTTCAGTCTGTGGAGGCCTTCATTTCCTTCAACAATCTTATTTTAATAACTTGTTTAATCGCTTAATTTTAACAGCTCTTTGGAGTTAATCCAGTTCTGAGTTGCAGTACCTTTAGCAGCCACTGCCTTAGCTGTCATCGGTTGCTTCTTCACTGCAATGGTGATGCTGTTGAATTCTTTCTGATTTTTCCTGGGTTTAGCTCTGTCAAAGCTCTGGCAGAGGCATATCTCGGATTGTAATTTTCCTTTATGTCAGTGTACAGATTCTGGACAAGTGTCATGAATCACGTCTTCAGGTCCTCAAGCAGTCTATCTGATCCCTGATGGTCTGAGGAGGTATATTGAGGATGGGTACAGGATAGAAACATCATGACAACTGCCAGGGAACTGGACACTTACCTATGCCTGTCATTCATTTTCAGCAATTGGAAGCACTTTCGGTTCATGTATGCTCTGGTCCCTGTGGAACATGCAACATTACATGAGTGCAGTTTATTGTGGCTTGCGACCCTGGAGGAATCTGAGATCCCGCCTTCCTGCGTTGCAGTCTTCCTCAGGTAAGGTATGAAATTGTGTGCTTTTGTAGCCATCTGGGATGGCCACTTACAAAGGGAAACATGGCCACTTGCAAAGAATCATGGGAAATATGGCCAAAGCAGGATCCAGACGCACTCACAGCTTCAGTGTATATTTGCCACTAGATAACCAAACACTATCAAAACCCCCAGCCGATTTGCATTCTAATGGCCCATTTCCCCAAAACAAAAGTACTGCAATCTGATACTCAGGTATCAGATACAGATCCAGACTCATCGGCGCCACTCCCTTCACCCAGGAAGCCCAAACAGCCAAGGTCAATGACCGCTCAGGACACGCCCAGCCATCAAGGCACCCGCGCCTTTATTGGCTAAAATTGAAGGCAATAATTGAAGCCTGCCGAATTATTGGGTCCAAAGCTAAGGACCAACCAAAAAAGCACGAACCCCCAGAAGGATAAAAAGAGACACTGCCATGTGTTCGGTCTCTTTTGGCCCCGGTGCACTGGCACTCTCGTGACCCGGCCTACACCTAAAACCAATTGCAGCATCATGACCAGAAGCAAGTTCAAGACGAACGATCGCTACCAGATGGATGAGCTCAGCAGAAACGAAGTCACTTCTCCAGACCCAGCCACGCAAGATCCGAACAAAGGCCTTGTTCCTCTGCATAAAGCCGGGTGCCTGAAGTTAAGTACAGGTTGTTGTAGTGTTAGGTGTAATTTAGCTTGTAGTGTTTTATGTTGAATGTCAAAGTAATTCTTGTGTGTAAATAAACTATCACTGAACCTGAACGAACTAACTGGTTGTTGGATCTTTGATCGATATCCGGTTAAACCTTGTGGTGGAATCATCTGATACCTGGAGACTCTGAAAGCAATATCAGCATTAATAACTCTCATATCAGTATCCAGTCAAAAAGAGCAACATTATTGGCATCTCCGAGCCGAATTGGCAACACTTTGGTGACATGTCCATCCATGACTTGCTTGATGCAGAAATGTACTGCATTTCCTAAGTCATCTGTTGCAGTGATGTATTGAAATTCAGGAACACAATCATCTTCAGAGTCAGTGAAATATGTTACCTGATGCTGGGTTGCAATTGGTGCTGAAACAGGTGGCAGTTCCTGTCCAGGATGCAGGTTTTAGAATGGGAAAAATCTAAAGCTCAGAGAGTAGAATGTGGCAGTTGGAGGAACCTCATTTACTTACATTTATTAGGTTTGGACATGTTTTGGGTGGGATGACTAAAGCATACCCAACTCAAAATGCCACTAGCTCCATATCTGGCAGACAACAGTTGCTGAAATCACCAGGCAAAATTCAGAGGCATAACACCATTTTACTAATGCTAAACATGTGGTTTTCAGTTGAGAAATATCTACCTGGGACACTGTAAAAAAACATTGCAGATATATTTAGTTTTATTGAGATTTCAGATAAAGAATGTTCAAGTTCCATTTCAACTGATGTGATTTGTACTGCGATCATACCAACCTCAATCAACCCTGCAGATTGCTTTCAAAATATATGAAAATACTTGATCCTTTTCAGTGACTGAAACTATGATAGCTGCCACACGCTGTATATCTGAGGGTCATAGATTCAACATGCAATTTCAATATGATTGACTCAATCATTGGAAAGGAATTTCCACCATCAATCTAAGACCTTGAGATCCAGCCTAAAAAACAATCTTCCTTTTCCAGGTCGGAGACTTGCCGCTTGCACACAATCTCCACCAGAATTGGTTATATTTATTGATTCTTTACTCTATTGCAAACCATTCTCACATCACCTTGACACTCACCTCCAACAAGTGCATGGAGCCCAAGGACCTCTTTGTCAGAAAGATTGAGACCACCTAATCAGTTGCCTCTGCTACTTTTCACCCACTGGGCCAAAGTTCTTCTAAATTCCTCCTTGATCCTAACCTTGAACTTTCACCTTCTCTGTTTTCTCTCTTGTTTCTCTCTTGTTTCTCATTATACCCTCTCTGAGCCCAACCTGCCCTGAGGTGGACCTCCAGCACCCTATTCTCACTAACCCGCTGACCACCCGACTTCTCCTCCTGGATCTCATGTTAGCTGATATTGTTAATTGTTCCCTTTGCTCAAGTCCTGTCTCCTCTTCTTCAAGACTGCCATTATCACCCTTTTCCTAAAAAAAAACTGTTGTCGCCTCCATTCCTGCAAACGATAGCCCCATCTCCATCTTCCCATTTCTCTCCAAGGACTTTGAATATGGCTAATTTTTCAAAACTTCATGTTTGAGTCCCTACAATCAATTCTCTGCCCTTGTCTCAGAACTGAGGCAGTTCTTATTAACGTCACAAATGGCACCTTATGTGACTGTGATTAAGTTAACCTTTCCCTCCTTGTTCTTCTCGACCTGTTTGCAGCCTTTCACATCGTTGACCACAGCATTCTCCACCAAAGCCTCTCCAGTGTTGTCCACTGGGGTAGGACTGCTCTCACCTGCTTCTATTCTTGTCTATTTGTAGCCATAGAATCATCTACAATGGTTTCTCTACCTGCTCTCACACCATTCCCTCTGGTGTCTTTGAAGAATCTATCCTTTGCCCCCCTCCTATTTCTCATCTACATGTTTGGCAACATTATCTTGGAACACAGCACCGGTTTCCACATGTGCTAAGGGCACCTAGCTTTATTTGGCCATAACCTCTCTGACTCCTTCGCTGTCTCTAAATTGTTACACTACTTGTCCAACATACAGTACTGAATCAGCAGACATTTCAACCAACTAAATATTGGGATGACCAAGTCATTGGCTGGGATTTTCCAGTCCCCCTCCCCGTAGCAGGTTCCAGCAGTTACTTCAAAATAATATTACTGGCCTTTGAGAAAGCCTCAATATTTACTGCAATATCGTAATGTGAGCAGACAATTTTTCCACACAGTCATCACCTCAAGTCTTGAAGCTAATATGGTAAGTAAATACTGCTGGATAAAAGACCCTCTCCAAGTTAATTGTGAGTTCACATAACTACTATTTCTGTCTTTCATCCAACATTTGGTGCTTGCGAGTACTCTTAGACCTCAGGCTACGCTTTTGAATTTATAGATTGTATAACCTTAACCTTCTTATCATTTCACTTGCCATTGTACATACATAAAGGGTTAATGAAACAATGCACTAATACCAGACCCATCTCATTTAGAATGGAAACAGTGTAGTTCTTAAGCCCCGTCTTTGTTTTGTGTCCAACACATCTCACATTTCTTCCACTGAAAATTGTCCTCATAATTGTAAAAGTATCGGTTTCATGAATGGAAATTAATCTTTTATGTAAATAGCATGAAGGAGCTTTGTGAACAGAGACAATTGCTCCTTTCGTCTAGAAACAACACTTTGGGTAAAACTATCACCAAGTATTAATTAGCGAACTGTGTGGCAACCTATTTCCTGACAATATTTCCTGGCAGAACAAGATTTTTAAAAATCCATTCTGGGGATATGGATGCTGCCAGCTAGGTGAGCATTTATTTCCCATTCTGTGGTCCCCTTTAGAAGATGGCGATGAGTCATTCCCTTAAACAGTTGCAATCCATGTGGTGAAGGTGCTGTTAGGCAGCACATTCCAGGTTTTCCTCAGCAACAGTGAATATATATCTAAGCTGGGATGGTTGTAAATTGAAATAATCAAAGACCCCTCCCACCCGGCTTACTCACTCTTCCAACTTCTTCCATCGGGCAGGAGATACAGAAGTCTGAGAACACGCACGAACAGACTCAAAAACAGCTTCTTCCCCACTGTCACCAGACTCCTAAATGACCCTCTTATGGACTGATTTCATTAACACTGTATGCTTCATCCGATGCCAGTGCTTATGTAGTTACATTGTATATGTTGTGTTGCCCTATTATGTATTTTCTTTTATTCCCTTTTCTTTTCATGTACTTAATGATCTGTTGAGCTGCTCGCAGAAAAATACTTTTCACTGTACCTCGGTACACGTGACAATAAACAAATCCAATCCAATCCAATCCAAAAAGAGAAATCTGGAGATGACGGTGCTCCCAATGCCTGCTGCCTTTATTGTTCTAGTTCAAGGGTTGGCAACTTGTGCCTCTGAAGCCACGTGTGACTTGTTGAGGACTTGTGTGTGGCTCAGGATCTTGAACAATTTGTGAACTTCTTAACGAATTTACCTGTCAGTATTTGGAGTGGGATGCAAAATGAAAGACATTAACACCTGTGAGCCGAGGGTAAATGTTGGTTTGTTATCTCAATAAACTTGAAGGAGTCGATGGCAATTAGATGGCTTGTTTTGTTTTTTAAAACGTTTAGTCACATTGCTAATCTGAGAAAGTATCACTCAATGAACAACTTCCTTGTAAAAAGCTTTATATGTTGCTGATAATCAAATGCCCTTTTTCATTGATTATACATGTGTGCTTGAGCATCAGTAAAATTATGGTGCATCGAGATATATAAATGGCCTGTCTTGTTTTCCCAGTATTATTGGCATTTGATAAGCAGCATTGTAGTTCTTGAGATATTGCATTTTAACAAAATTTAAGAGGCGACTCATTTATTAAGGGTGCCAAATCCGGATCTAGGAAATTGTGAATCTGGTAAGTGATGAGCAAGAAGTCTTGGTGAGTTGCTGTCGTGCACCTTGTAGGTGGTGGACACTGCACACTCAGTGGGATATTTTGCTTTAAGGAGGAAAATCGAAATTCGAACTGTTTCTTCATCCTGTACCGAGTCCACTCATGGTTTTCACAGGGGCACCCACTTGAGACAGGCTTGGTGATTAATTAGTAGTCATGGGGACAGGATAGGAAGCTGGACAACTGAGGTCCAATTTAAACTCGCCACAGCAACGATTATATAGCTATTGTTGCCCTACTGCAGGAACAGAGATCAAAAAGGCTGTCACTGAACTTTGAGATTCACCTCGTTTTTCATGATGTCTCAGGGCAGGTGAAGACCTGGAACCCGGGTAGGAAAACCCCTTGCTTCCCTGGCAACAAATTAACATTTTTGCTGGGGGCCATAAGCCAGAGGAAAGAGATTTTGTTGCCAGTGGGTGGCAGGAACACATGACTGGAAATTTCTGTCAATGGACATTTTGCTGTCTCGCCAAACTTTCCATCTCGTCCACAACAGGTCTCGCCATGGGCAGGACCAGAAATCCCATTCATATAGACAAAGGAGGTCTGCATTGAAATGAAGCCGCTGTCAGTGACAGAAGCTCTTTAATTCAAAGTAAGGAAAGGTTTAATGACCTGAGATATTTTCACAAGATGAATGCTATCCCCAACCCTCAGGACAGCCCTCTCGGTATTCACCCTCCAGCAGGCACACCACCTGAAGGGCCTCAGTGTGCATGTCCTCATCCACACAGCAAACCGATGTCAAAACTTCTTGCAGAGAAAGGCACAAGTGAGTTCATGAACCAATCTATCCTGAACTGAGGGATTGCAGCCTTTTCCCTGATTGTGGCCACAGTAATACTGAGATAAGGCTGATTCTCCTTGTTGATGACACACATAACGTTCGTCAAAATTCTTCAAGAGCAAATTTCGTCAAGCAAGACTTGCTGATCAAATAGTCTTTTCTGCTTGGTTCAATAATTTCTGTACCGTTAAAGAGTTAGCTATCTTGAAATAACAGAACTAGGGGCGAAATTCTCCGTTATCAGCGCAATGTCCGCCGATAGGCGCAAAAAACGGCGCAAATCCGACTTGCGTCACGCAGCAAAAATCGTCGTGAAGTCTCCGGCCCGAAATGGGCTAGTGGCAACGCTTGCTCACGTGGTTCACGCCGTGCAGCGTCATACACGCCGCATTGCGTGACGGCTCATAAGGACGCGCTGCTCCCCCCCACCCGACCGGAACACCCGACTGGAAGACCCGACCGGATGGCCGGCCGCCGCTCAGCCCCGAGGTTCCAGTCACGGGATGTGGAGGCGCTCCTGGGCGCAGTGGAGCAGAGGAGGGAGGCCCTGTATCCCGGGAACGGCCGCAGAGTTGCCCCACGCCACAGCCGGCGCCTGTGGAGGGAGGTGGCAGAGGCCGTCACCGCTGCGGCCCTGACACCACGGACAGGCACCCAGTGCCACAAGAAGGTGAACAACCTCGTCAGAACAGGCAGGGTGAGCCTCCCCCCCTGCCCGATATCCATATCCCCCATCCCCCATATCCCCCATATCCCCCTCCCCCATATCCCCCCTCCCTCATATCCCCCCTCCCCCATATCCCCCCTCCCCCATATCCCCCATATCCCCCCTCCCCCATATTCCCCTCACCATATCCCCCCTCCCCCATATCCCCCATATCCCCCCTCCCCCATATTCCCCATATCCCCCTCCCCATATCCCCCTCCCCCATATCCCCCCTCCCCCATATCCCCCCTCCCCATATCCCCCCTCCCCCATATCCCCCATATCCCCTCCCCCATATCCCCCATATCCCCCTCCCCATATCCCCCTCCCCCACATCCCCCATATCCCCCTCCCCATATCCCCCCTCCCCCATATCCCCCCTCCCCATATCCCCCATATCTCCCCTCCCCCATATCCCCCCTCCCCATATCCCCCTCCCCATATCCCCCATATCCCCCCTCCCCCATATCCCCCTCCCCATATCACCCCTCCCCCATATCCCCCCTCCCCATATCCCCCTCCCCATATCCCCCCTCCCCATATCCCCCCTCCCCCATATCCCCCCTCCCCATATCCCCCATATCCCCCCTCCCCATATCCCCCCTCCCCGTATCCCCCATATCCCCCTCCCCCATATCCCCCATATCCCCCCCCATATCCCCCCTCACCCATATCCCCCCTCCCCCATATCTCCCATATCCCCCTCCACCATATCCCCCCTCCCCCATATCCCCACTCCCCCATATCCCCCTCCCCATATCCCCCATATCCCCCCTCCCCCATATCCCCCATATCCCCCTCCCCATATCCCCCATATCCCCCCTCCCCCATATCCCCCTCCCCCATATCCCCCCTCCCCAAATCCCCCCTCCCCATATCCCCCCTCCCCCATATCCCCCTCCCCCAGCTTGGATTCGCAAGTGAATCCAGCCCTAACCTTAACCTCTGCAATGCACGTGCAACCGATGGCATGCATTCATATACCTGTCTAACACTGTTGCCTTTTACCCCTGCCACCACCGCGCACCCCCCCCCCCCACCCCCCCCCCCCCTCCACAGGAGAAACGCGCACACAACACCAGGGAGCATGTGAGGACTGGAGGAGGCCCCGCTGATGAGAGGCCACTGACCGAACACGAGGAAAGGGCCCTGGAACTGGCTGGCGCACCTGAGGACCGGGAGGTTGCTGATGCAGAGGTCGGGGGCGTACTAGCAAGTGAGCCACCGACAGCCCGTTCCCATATCCCCCCTCCCCTATATCCCCCTCCTCCATACCACCTGATCACTGCCTGCGTGTCTAACCATGCTTGCTTCATTGTGTATCGCAGGAGCAAATGTCGAGGCACCCATCCCCGCAGATGCAGACCGCTCGCAGGATGCCCCTCGGAGGCCACGGGAGACGGAGAGACCCGGACCCTCTGGCATGCGACGCCCGCAGGATGCCCCTCGCACACCACGGGAGATGGAGAGACCCGGACCCTCCGGCATGCGACGCCCGCAGGATGCCCCTCGCACACCACGGGAGACGGAGAGACCTGGAGCAACAGGGAGACGACGTCCCCGTCACGTGCGGGAGCGACCACCCAGCGACGAGGGGGGCAGCCACAGGCCCCCGTCACAGCCGAGCCAGGACACCACTACCCAGGACACCCCTACCCAGGACACCCCTACCCGGGACACCCCTACCCGGGACAGCACTACCCAGGATGACGAAATACCGGACAGTGACACAGAGTGGATGGGTGGAGACGAACCCCCACCCCAAAGTGCCATGGACTCAGAGTGGGACGAAGAGCACGACACAACGCCACTGCTGTCAGCAACACCCTCCACCATCGCAGAAACACTCACATCGGTTGGGCACTTTAGTGATGAGGCGTCTGGTACACTCACTGGTGTGCACAACACAGCCGTCCCGGTACAGCAGGTGGAGGTAGGAGCAGCAGAGGGGCCGGGCGGTCGGAGGGCAGCCCAGCCCAAGCGAACATCTGCCGCCCAGATGGATCCCAGGTTCCTGGAGTTACCACACCCACACATAGATCCGATGCAACCACCGACCCGGAGACGAGCGAAGAGGGTGACGGCCGGCTTGCGGCGGCTGCAGTCGCAGGTGGAGGAGTCCACCCGCGTCCAGGAGCTGGAAGTGGTGCCGGTCATGCGTGCCACCCAGGCCGACACCGCACGGGTGGCGTCCGCGGTGGAGGCAATGGGTGCGACGGTGTCAGACATGGGGAACGGTTTGCGAGGCCTGGGGCTTTCCGTGCAGGCGGTGTCTGTGGCCCAGGACATGGCTGCCCTCTCACAGGAGGCCATGAGCCAGTGCCAGCGCCAGATGGCAGAGGCGCTCAACGCCATGTCCCAGTCTCTGCAGGCCATGGCCCAGTCTCAGCAGGCCATGGCCCAGTCTCTGCAGGCCATCGCTGAGGGCATCGGCGCCATTGGCCATGTGCGAGCCGGCGTCGCACAATCACAGACAGGGTTCGACAACCCCCTGGGCTCCATGGCTGCAAACCTGCAGACCCCTGTCGATACCAGCACAGACCTCCAGGACTGGCAGCGCCAGATGTCGGGGGGGCGTCGGATGGCCAGTCCGTTCGCACCCCCACCCATGTAGAGGCCTGGGGGCCATCGGGCACCCCGAGGGAGGAGGAGGTGGTGTGGTCCGTCCCGGGTCCCCCTGTAGGGGAGGTCCCGGAACACCGCGACACCTCGGAGTCCCCCCCTTCCGTCCCAGGTGCATCGGGTGGGCAACGGGCAGGACAGGCTGGCAGCTCGCCATCCCAGTCGCCCGGGCCGCAGCCTGGCCCACCTAGGCCAGGACGCCCCAGGAAACGGCCGCCAAAGGGATCCCGTGTCAGAGGGCAGGAATCACAGGAGTCCACCTCCAGTTCTGCTGTACCGTCTGGGGAACCACGTAGACGTAGTCAAAGGGCCCGTAAGGCCAAACAATTAGACACTGAGTAAGTTGGCACGGGTGCAGGGCACAGATGAGTTTTAGGGACTAGGGCACGTGCATGAACTCCTTTGGTTATTAAAGTCAATGTTACACCTACAGAAGCTGCCTTTGTGCTCTGTCCAAAGCATGCGGGGGTGTCATGTACGTTGAGCGCAAGTGTGTGTGTGTGAGGGGTGGTCATACCTCAGCCCCAGGTGAGTCTGCCCCTTCCCCCTGGGCCGCCATCAACATCCCCCCGGGCAGAGGACGGGACCGTGCGCTGCAGTGTCACAGCCGCATGCAGGAATGGTCCGGGTGGATGGTGGTACTGTGGCCATGGGTCAGACATAGTCCAACGATGTGGAGCCAGGAGCTCATCGCAGGGCGGGTTGTCATCATCCTCCATGGCCTGCAATAGACACGCGTCCACCCGCAACTGTGTGAACCCGGCCGTTGTGCCGCAGGTGGATCGGCAATGGGGGGGGTGGTGTGCATGCGGGTGGGATGGGTGGGGTTGGGGAGGGGGGTGAGGGTGCTGGGTGGGTGGATGGGTGGGGGGTGTGGGTGGTCGGCTGTTGCCATGGTGTGCGGTCTGTGGCCGTACTACCCGATTCCCACGCCCATCTAGTCAGTGAAGCGGGCGGCTATCAGCCTGTCCCGTGCCCGCTGGGCCAGCCGGTAACGGTGGACAGCCACCCGTCTGTGTCTAGCCCGTCTGCCCTGACCATTGCCCCCATCCCCCTCATCTGGGGAGGACTGCGCCTCTTCCTGCTGCTCCTCCACTCCGCCCTCCTCTGCCTGCGGCACATCGCCCCTCTGTTGGGCTATGTTGTGCAGGACGCAGCACACCACAATGATGAGCCGACCCTATCTGACCGATACTGGAGGGCGCCCCCAGAGAGGTCCAGGCACCTGAAACGCATCTACAGCACGCCAAAGCACCTCTCTGTCACTCCCCTTGTCGCTACATGGGCATCATTGTAGCGGTTCTCCGCCTCATTGCGTGGCCTCCGTATAGGCGTCATCAGCCACGATCGCAATGGGTAGCCCCTGTCGCCCAGCAACCAGCCCCTCAGCCGGGGATGGCGTCCCTCGTACATGCCGGTGATGGATGATCGTGACAACACGTATGAGTCTTGTACACTGCCCGGGTAACGGGCAGGATCATCATGCGGTGGTCGCAGACCACCTGTATGTTCATTGAATAGGTCCCCTTCCTATTGGTGAACACGGCCCTGTTATCTGCAGGTGGCCGCACGGCGACATGCATCCCATCAATCGCGCCCTGGACCATGGGGAACCCGGCCACGACAGAGAAGCCCACGGCCCGGGCATCTTGGCTGGCCCGGTCCACAGGGAAGCGGATGTAGCGGTGCGCCATGGCATATAGGGCATCTGTCACTGCCCCGATGCACCGATGCACCGATGTCTGCGACATGCCGGACACGTCCCCACTCGGTGCCTGGAATGACCCCGTTGCATAAAAGTTCAGGGCCACCGTAACCTTGACGGACACGGGGAGAGGGTGTCCCCCGCCAGTGCCACGCGGTGACAGGTGTGCCAGCTGGTGGCCGATGTGTGCCACGGTTTCCCGCCTCATCCGGAGTCTCCTCCTGCATTCCCGGTCCGTGAGGTCCTGGTATGACTGCCGAGCCGGTACACACGGGGCGCCCTCGGGTGCCTCCGTTGCCGTGGGGCCGCGACGTCCTCCTCCCCCTCATCGTCCTGTCGGTCAGGTGTCCCTCCAGCCTGGGCGGCTGCCGCCTGCCCCTCTGCGGCAGCCTGCGCCGCCTCTCTGGCATGCTCCTCCTCCTCCTCCTCCTCATCCAGGCCAACATCGCTGGATGATTGGAAAACATGACGGCCTGGTGGGGGGGAGGGGGAGGGGGGGGGGGGGGAACGACGACATGTCATCATTGCCCATACCCCCTCCTCCCCCCAGCCACGTGGCATGGACCGCATGGGTCCAACTGTTGGAGGCTGGCACCTGGCCAGGTGGACCAACTCACTTGCCCTCGCACCCCCCTCCCCGGCACGGACACCATCCTCCTCCCCGGCACGGACCTCCCCCACATCCCCCTCCCCGGCACGGACCCCCCATCCTCCTCCCCGGCACGGACCCCCCCCATCCCCCTCCCCTGCACGGACCTCCCCATCCTCCTCCCCGTCACGGGCCCCCCATCCTCCTCCCCGGCACAGACCCCCCCATCCTCCTCCCCGGCACGGACCCCATTCTCCTCCCCCGGCACGGACCCCCCATCCTCCTCCCTGGCACGGACCCCCCCCATCCTCCTCCCGGCACGGACCCCCCCCATCCTCCTCCCCGGCCCTCCCCGGCACGGACCCCCCCCATCCTCCTCCCCAGCACAGACCCCATCCTCCTCCCCGGCACAGGCCCCCCATCCTCCTCCCCGGCACAGGCCCCCCATCCTCCTCCCCGGCACGGACCCCCCCACCCTCCTCCCCGGCACGGACCCCCCCCATCCTCCTCCCCGGCACGGACCCCCCCCCATCCTCCTCCCCGGCACGGACCCCCCCCATCCTCCTCCCTGGCCCTCCCCGGCACGGACCCCCCCCATCCTCCTCCCCGGCACGGACCCCCCCTCCCGGCACTCCCCCTGAGCCCAGCCCGCTGGGGGGTCGGAGAATGATGCCCCAGGAGAGGCATCCAAAAATGATAGCATTCTCAACTACAGGCCTACAAAAAGGTTTCATGATTCTGGGGTCTACCCAGAAGATTTTACCTTTCTGAGATAGTGTTATTGTGTTTGTCTCTTGGCAACACGTCTCTGCGTTGCACCCCCCCCCCCCCCAATTCAACTTACCAACTATTTTGATACTTAGATACTTGTAACTGGTGATTATTTCAATATCCACATCATAAAGTTTCACGGGAACAGTATCGTTAACTGATTTTTTTCCTAAAGTCTCTAACAAGTTCTTTGGTCTTGTTTTTGTTTAACTTAACAGAATTGCCACATTGCCATTTTGTGAACATCTCCACTGAGTTCCTATAGTTTCCTTCAAAATCCCTGGCAAAAACCCACAAGTGTCATATCATCGCCATATTTCCCCATCATTATGTTGCACTCTGATAATTATTCTTACAGAGGATGAAAAGTAAAGCTGACACTATCCAATATTCTTTTACATGAGCTCTGAGTAGATCCTGGAAAATAACACCCGTTGGGTTCTGTTGTGCAGGACATCACTGGGTGCGATTCTCCGGCCTCGTTATCATAGAATTTACAGTGCAGAAGGAGGCCATTCGGCCCAGCGAGTCTGCACCGGCTCTTGGAAAGAGCACCCTACTCAAGCCCACACTTCCACCCTATCCCCTATCCCCATAACCCAGTAAGCCCACCCAACACTAAGGGCAATTTTGGACACTCAGGGCAATTTAGCGTGGCCAATCCACCTAACCCGCACATCTTTGGACTGTGGGAGGAAACCGGAGCACACACGGGGAGAACGTGCAGACTCTACACAGACAGCGACCCAAGACAGGGATCGAACCTGGGACCCTGGAGCTGTGATGCAATTGTGCTAACCGCTATGCTACCATGCTGCCGTTATGCTCCCACTCAAGCGTAATGAGGCCGGTGAGTAGCGGGAGAGACCAAAACGAGATCCGCGCCAGGCGGCAAACAGTTTGCAATGCAACCGGCCCGCTGCCGTAGGTGAAATCGGGATCTGGACGTAGATTGGCAAGAAACCAATTATCACCACTTAAGCCCTATTTCCATACAATTAACTGGAGCCATCCCTTTTTGTACGGCCTGCCGTCATTCAGCGGCCTCCCCAGCAAAGGTCACGCTGGCATCGATTAGTACTCCTTTTTAAAAACCTGAATCTGGCGGAAGGGCTTCTGCAGGGAGCTGAGGAGGTGAGTAGCCATCTTTGCTCACAGGTAAAGAGCCTGGGCGTGCTGGGCTTGCCACCCTAGTGCTCGATGGCTGGGGGGGGGGGGGGGGGGGGGGGGGGGGGGGGGCGGGGACCCTCAGCTGGGGGTGGGGCACCCTCCGCAGGGGTGGGCTGCGATGGGGGTCGGGGGGTGAGCTGGGGGGGGGGCAACTGGGGCATCCACTCGTGGCACCACCATGCCAACCCCTGAATCGTGTGTAGCTGTCCCTGCCCGTCTGCCCCAACCCCGGCTGCTGAGGCCTCTGGCTGCGCGGCTGAAGACTATTGCTAATCGGGGTTGACAATCATGATTAAGTGAGCACTTCAGGGGGGCTCGCGCTGCCAAACATTAGTAATTACTACTGGGCGGCCAACATAGCTATGATAAGGAAGTGGATGGTGGGTGCGGGGTCGGTTTGGGGGCGAATGGAGGCCACTTCGTGTAGAGGGACCCGTTTGGCGGCCTGGTTACGGCGTCCCTGCCGCTCCCGCCGGCACGGTACTTCACCAGCCCCTTAGTGGTGGCGACTTTGCCGATCTGGGGCCAATGGAGAAGGCACGTGGGGGTATGGGAGCGTCGGTTTGGTCCCCAATTTGCGGCAATCACCGGTTTGCCCTGGGGAATATGGACGGTGGGTTACGAGCATGGCAGAGGGCGGGGATTGGGAGGATGGGGGATTTGTTCTTGGAATGGAGCTTCCCGAGCATGAGGGCATTAGAGGAGGAATTTGGGCTGGCGAGAGGGAGTGAGTTCAGGTACCTGCAGGTGCGGGACTTTCTACGCAGACGGATTCCGTCCTTCCCACGCCTGCCACTCGGGGATCCAGGACAGGGTAGTGTCCAGTGGATGGGTGGGGGAGGGGAGGGTCTCGGATATATATAAAGAACTTATGGGAGCGGAGGAGTCACAGACCGAGGAGCTGAAGCTTACGTGGGAAGAGGAGCTCGGAGGTGAGATAGAAGAGGGCTTGTGGGCGGAGGCGTTGAGCAGGGTAAACGTGACCGCAACATACGCCAGGCTCAGCCTGATTCAATTTAAGGTCGTCCACCGGGCCCACATGACAGTGGCCCGGATGAGTAAATTTTTCGGATTGGAGGACTGGTGCGCCAGATGTTCGGGAGGGCCGGCGAACCATGTCCACATGTTTTGGGCATGTCCAACACTCAGGGGGTACTGGCAGGGGTTCGCGGATGTTATGTCCCGGGTACTGAAAACAGGGGTGGTGATGAGTCCAGAGGTGGCTATTTTGGGGGTTTCGGAGGACCCGGGAGTCCAGGAGGAGAGAGAGGCCGACGTTTTGGCTTTTGCTTCCCTGGTAGCCCGGCGACGAATTCTGCTGGCATGGAGGGACTCAAAACCTCCGAAGTAGGAGGCCTGGCAATCAGATATGGTGAGCTTTCTTGGTCTGGAGAAGATTAAGTTCGCTTTGAGCGGGTCACTGTCAGGGTTCGCCCGGAGGTGGCAACCATTTATCGACTTCTTCACGGATAATTAATCGTCAGCGGGTGGGGGGGGGGGGGGGGGGGGGGTGGGGGGGGGGGTAGGGTAACGTAGGTTAGGGGGGTAGTTAGGCTAGTCCATGTGGGAGGGAGGCTGTGTTTCTTGCACTATAACGGTTGTTTTTGGCACACTGTTTTATATTATTGTTGTTTATTGTGCCAAAATGTCTTAATAAAATTGTTTAGCACAAAAAAAAAGTGAGCACTTCACACATGCCAAGTAGATTGCCCTGGGTGGACGGGCCATGTAGCATGTGGGGATCATTGCCTAGCATACTTCCAAACACCCAGGGGATGGGACACAGCTCCAGGGACTTGGAGGATGGGTGAGTGCCATGGGAGGGTTGGGGGTGGGGGGGGCAAAGAGTCCGGGTGTCAGCCCGCATTGCGGAAGAAAATGACAGAGGCATCATAATGGTTGTGCAAAAAGGTATTTAATGTGTTGTACAAACCCCACTCCCTCCGCCACCCCAACCTCCACCCCCTCTCCGCACCCCCTACCTACCCCCTCTACCTCCTCCCCCCACCCCCTCCGCCCTACCCGGTGCCCTTAGTGATGCTCTACATGCCTGGCCCTTCTAGCTATACCACTAAGTCTTGGTGTTTCCCCAGGATGCCATAATAGGTGGAGGCAGCCAGTTGCTTATCTCACTCCATGGCCTGGCGGGTGCCAACTGGGGGCTTTGGGGCCGGAGAGCCCTGGCTCACTTGCCGGCGGCACGTGCACAACTGTGACGCTCTGTCCCATGAGCTGACCTTGAGACATGACGTCATCAGAGGGGTGGGTCTCCGGGGGAGTTAGTGGCCACCGCCGCCACTCCATGGGCGGATACGGCTTGGCACCCAACACCCCCTCCTCCCGATCGGTGCCAATAGGGCCCTGTGGTTCACCTTGGGCTGGAGGGGCAGGGGGTTTGAGCCCTTGTTGCCCCTGCATTATCTGTCACTGCCAGCCCTGGCGGTTCCCCATGGTCCGCACCATAGCGCCAATGCCCTGAGCGATGCCCCTCAGTGACTGGGCCATGCTCTACAGAGCCTCAGCCATGCCCACCTGCGATTGGGACAAGCTCCGCAGCTCCCCGGCCATGCCCATCTGAGAGCAGAACTTGTCCCGCAGAACCTCATCGAGGCCGGCCTCTTACTGGGTGACATTTCCCAGCGATTCGGACATTCTGCCGAGACCCTCAGCCATGGCCGTCACCAACTGCGCGACACCTTGGACACCTTCGAGCAGCGTTGACCTCGGTGCCATTCATTGCTGGTGCCATCTCCTTTGCCCCGAGCCTCTGGGACTCCTCCAAACGATTATGGGTACATCTCCCACTGAACTTCCAGGTTGCTCCCTATCGTCTCCATCAGCTCTGGGTGACTCTGTACCACAGGCTCAGCATCAGGCTGGGACCCAGCTGGGTCCTGGGATCCAGCAGCCTTCTGACTGCTGTCTTGCCTGGGGGTTGCTATCTCTACCTGATGTGCGTCACCAGCGGTGTGGTGCTCACCAGATTGTGCCCCCGAAGCCTGACCACTAACATCTCCCACCGAGATGTGCGTATCTGCGCCGGTGGAGAGTGGGGATGACAGCTGCGCCGCGACTACGGTGGCGTTCTCGGAGTCAGGAGAGACGGCTGCCCGGGATGGGCCAGTGCCGTCGGCTGGAAGACCTGCGGGAGAATGGACATGTGGTCAGTGGGAGGGGTGGGTCAGTCAGTAAGGCAATAACAACTCACGTTTGGCAGATTTACCGGGTAGAGCCCAGTGGTTCTTTATCTCTGCGGCGTCCGCGTGGGTGACCACTCTGTCCTCAGCCACCCCTGTCGCCTCCAGGGCACACTCCTCGAAGGAGGTGAGGATTCTGGGGCGGGATTCGCCCCTATTGGGTGGGGCGGGGGGTCCCGGTGCCGAGGAGTGGTGTGAACCACTCTGGCGTCGGGCCGCCCCAAAGGTACGGAATCCTCCGCACCTTCAGGGGCTAGGCCCGCCCCAGAGTGGTTTGCGCCCCACCGGCCGGCAGGGATGGGCTAGACGCCATGCCAACCGGCGCTGAAGGGCCTCCGCTGGCCGGCGCGAGTTGGCGCATGCACGGGAGCGCCAGCATGTGCTGGGGTCATCCCGGCGCATGCACGGGTGGGTTCGTCTCCGCATCGGCCATCGCGGAGGGCCACAGTGGCTGATGCGGAGGAATAGAGTGCCCCCATCGCGGGCCAGGCCACCGTGGGGGCGCCTCCCAGGGCTAGATCCCCACGCGCCCCCCCAAGAACCCCGGAGGCCGCCCGCGCTGCAAGGTCCCACCGGTAAGGACCTACTGCAATTTACGCCGGCGGGACTGGCAAGAATCGGGCGGGACTTCGGCCCATCGTGGGTCGGAGAATTTGGGCAGCCACAGGGCCCACTGAGTCGTGCCGGACCCCGCCATTCTCCGAGGCTGGAGAATTCGGAGGACGGCGGGGGCGAGATTCACGCCGACCCCCGGTGATTCACCGACCCAGCGGGGGATCGGAGAATCCTGCCCCTTATATCTGGCACCCCTCTGCCAGTCTGTGCCCTCTCCCAATGGTTATGGTAGAGCTTTTCCTGAGGATATACGGAGAGGGTCTCATTAGCCACATGCGTGGTTCACAGTGGTGGGAAAGGGGGTATGAAGGTGAGGTGTGGGGGAGTGGTTGAGGAAGGAAGGGCTGGGGTGGAGAAAGGGCTGGGAGTCGCATGTGGAGTTGTGGGGTGGATGCTCCCTGAGCGGGGGGGAGGGGGGGCGGTGGTCAGGGTGCGTTGGTGTCTACTTCAGTCGTGCTGCCCGGTGTAGGTGATTGAACCTCTTACGGCACTGGAGGGCAGTCCTCCTAGTCACACTCCCCGAGCTGACAGCTGCCACCACCTCATCCCAGGCAGCACTGGCAGCCCGATGGCGAACCCTCCAAGACCCTTAGGGTAACAGGATATCCCTCACGATGTCTAGCAGCCTCCCCAGGTCCGCATCTCCGAATCTTGGGGCCGGTGTCATGGGCGCCATTGTTGCGAGCTGAAGGGCAGCACGGCGCTGAGGTCCCAGGTTCGATCCCGGCTCTGGGTCACTGTCCATGTGGAGTTTGCACATTCTCCCCGTGTTTGTGTGGGTTTCGCCCCCACAACACAAAAGATGTGCAGGCCAGGTGGATTAGCCACACTAAATTGCCCCTTTATTGGAAAAAATTAATTGGGTACTCTAAATTTATTTTTAAAAAATTATTGTGAGCTGGCTGGGGTTGGCTGAGCAAGTGCAGCTTAAGTGCTGCTCGACCTTGTTAGCGGGGAGCTGGCGAGCGCAGTCCCAGCGAATCAGCTGGCGAGCCTTCATTTGCGATGAGAACCCCTTGAGCCTTGTTAAGTGGACCAATTAATGTTAAATTGCATTGCCGGGCACACTGGGCCGAGCGTCAGGAAGCCCGCGACAATTCCCACTCGCTGCCACACTTAGAAAGTTTTCTGGAAAATTGTGACGACCGAGCTAAAATAGGAGAGACAGATTAACATCAGGGTTCTCCAATTTTTCATTAATTGTGAATGATGACATGGCATTAAAGGCTGAAGAGAAATCAACGAAGCATTGATGCTGAGTCTATGCATTGTATTGTTGGATCAAAAGGGCAAAGGTCAGAACAGCATTGTCCACTGATTTATAAGATTGATAGGCAAATTGTAACTGAGCAATATGTGGACCACGAGGAGCTAAAAGATATTTTGATGCAAAGCGCTCAAAACACTTTGTGATTATTGATAAAAGAGCAACAGGTTGAAATCATCCAACTTAGAAGGCTGTGACTTCTCAGCAACTGGGACGGTGATGGTTGATTTCTAACAGCAAGGAACAATAAGCACGTCAAATGATTTCTGAAAGACCCAGTGGGAGGAAACCGGAGCACCCGGAGGAAACCCACGCACACACGGGGAGGATGTGCAGACTCCGCACAGACAGTGACTCAAGCCGGAATCGAACCTGGGACCCTGGAGCTGTGAAGCAATTGTGCTATCCACAATGCTACTGTGCTGCCCTGTTGACTAGGAGCAGTAATTTCTTCTTTTCGATGTGAAACCTGACATTTTATACATACATATCCATGCATCTCTGGACGCTTGGCCGGCTGGAATTAGTGTACTAGAGAATGTCAAGTTTGTGACTAGTTGAATGTTTATTGTTCAACCACAGCGTGGGTCAGATAACAATAAGAAAACTATCAAAATCTACTAACTACTATTATTTTATTTTAAAATTTTTTAGAATATCCAATTCATTTTTTCCAATTACGGGGCTATTTAGCATTGACCAATCTACCTACCCTGCACATCTTTTGGGTTGTGGGGGCAAAACCCACGCAAACACAGGGAGAATGTGCAAACTCCACACGGACAGTGACCCAAAGCAGGGATCGAACTTGGGACCTCGGCGCCGTGAGGCAACCGTGCTAACCACTTGCGCCACCGTGCTGCCCCTATATTACTATTATTAAACTATCTAAGAGATACTACAAATGTGACTATCCGCTACAACGACTACTACCACCTGCTGGTTGGAGGTTGCATCTATTAATATTTACATGATTGCTTATGCATGTCACCACATGGGCCTGACGGGTTGGTTTGCCTACACACCTAGGGGGGAATATTACAGCCCCATCGTGGTGGGGGAGGGACTGCAAAATGTGACAGGCTGTTCAAAGGTCCACTTGACTATGGCAGGACTGTAAAGACCTGCAGTGTAAAATTCCATCCCTCCTGTAAATATGGAGAATGTCCATCAAATTCAAGCCGCAGCCATTAATATTGTCTCGGAGAGGATCTTTGATGGATCTGGAGAGGGAGCAGCCATTTTTTGAAGTGTTTCGTAAACAACTCTTGCCAGCTCCTTTTCATTAGCACCCGATGGAGTATATAACAGAATAAGGTGCAGTTGATTAATGGGGCAGATAGATGGGTTCAAAAGCCACATACAGTTCAATGTGAACAAGACAAATACATTTCTTAATCTGAAAATTTCAGCACCAACTTTTAATCAATCCATATTCCCCTCCTTGTTATTTATTTGTAGCAGTAGCACCAATGCACCAATACCAATGATCTGCAATGTCCGAGTAACCAGGTTTGGACACATTTGACTCCCTGAATTCTTACAAAAACCTTGTGCAGGTCTGAATCTCATCGACCTTATTCCTCACTGACCTTACATTACTAAGGGATTCTACCAATGGTATTATCTTAACCTGAAAGTGCAGAATGATAAACACATTACTGCTGCTGGTTTAAAGATGTAAGTTCTCAACTATTTCTTGTCATACCTCCTATCTGAATGCCGAGGTTAAATAATGGAGATTACCAACTACAGGCAGAATATTCTTCATCCTTTGAAAGACGATCAGCCCTCAATCTTAAAGATCCATCCTCACCTTTCTCTTTATTTATTCATTTACTGGATGCGGGCGTCACTGGCTGGGCAAGCATTTATTGCCCATCCCTAATTACCCATGAGAAGGTGGTGGTGAGCCAATACCTTCTTGAACCGCTGCAATCTACGTGGTGCAGGTACAACCACAGTGTTGTTAGGGAGGAAATTCCAGGGTATTGACCCAGCTGCAGTGAAAGAACGGCGATATATTTCAAGTCAGGATTGTGTGTGGCTTGGAGGGGAACTTTGAGTTGGTGGTGCTCCCATGTGTCTGCTGCCCGTGTCCTACAAGTCGCTGGAAGGTGCTGTCGAGTGAGCCGGAGTGAGTTGCTGCAGTTGAATTTTGCAGACAGTTGGTACACACTGCTGTCAGCTGAAATAAAAAGGAAATCCAAGAATCACCTACAGGCATATAAATAGTAAACAGTTGGCTAAAGGAGGAATGGGACTGATGTGATTAGCTCACGGAGGCAGGGGGGGGGGGCGTGGCTGTGGTATTAGATGAATAAAAATAGAAAATGTTGGAAAAACACAGCAGGTCTGACAGCATTAATGCCAGAACACATGGGGTGTGGAGTGGGGGAGGGTGGGGGGGGTGAGCAAACAACGGGAAACCTCATTGACAGCGGTGGGAATAGAACACAATAACACTGATGTGCCATCAATGAACACACGATGAGTGGTGAACGTAACTGAGGCTTTAATAAACTAAACGGAAAGCCTCCTGGCCTCTGAGCCAGAACTGGATCAGAGGCGGAGACCAGCCACCTTTATACATGAGCCCGAGGGGAGGAGCCACAGGCGGAGCCAGCAGGGACAAGCCCAGGCATGTAACAATACAATACAATACAATACAGTGGTTTACCACAAACACACGAATTAGAAGCAGGAGTAGGCTACCAGGCTCTTCAAGCCTGCCCGCCATTCAATATGATCATGGCTGAACTATATCGGCCTCAACTCCTTTTCTGTGCCATTTCCCCAGAGCCCTCTGTTCCTCGACCTATCAAATATTTATCAACCTCCACTTTAAATACTTCTAATGACCCAGCCTGCACCACCCTCCGGGGCAGAGAATTCCAGCGATTCACCACCCTCTGTGAGAAGATCCCGTCGCTAGCTAATGGCAGGTCACCTCCACCGTGAAACACACCACGGGGGCGCTGTAAATTCATCCCAACATCTCAAGTCTGTGTACCTCTTCTTCAGATAAGTACATCAACTGAATACTTTGATTTGTCTTAACCAAGGAGGAAGGTGCTGCCCACGTCATGGTGAAAGTGGAAATTGTTCAGGAGCTTGGAGGGTTTAAAATCGTGAAGGATTAGATCGGGGGCACAAAAAACGAGGTCCACGCCCGGCGCCGGACCGACACCGTGCTCCAGGGCCCTGCTGGTGGTGACAATGCCATCTGAACCCCTCTCCGACATGCAAAACCGGCATTTGCATGCGTTAACTTATGATTACCAGGTTGGACCCAGTATTCTCCGGGCCTTTGTGATACTCCTTTCCTGTCAGGTGGAAGTCACGGGGGCGGGTTTACTACAGATAGTTACAGAAGGGATGGGTGCCATGGCTGCGGAAGGGGAGAGAGGCTTGTGGTAAACCATTCAAATTTGTAGCGCTTTCTGAGGGGTGGCCGCCTGTTCCAGGGGCAGAAGTGGGGAACAGCCTGGTGACATGGCCATCGATTCGGGGTCCCCCCCCCCCACCCCGGGATCGGGGTGACGGGGCAAGGGCCGCCATTGTCGCAGTATGTGTATTAAAAGCAGCTATTATGTACAAGTTACAGGCCCCTGACTGCTCACTCTGCTGACTGCTCACTGTGTCCTATAAATGTTCACAGAGCCTCTGGTCATCTGGGAGCTCACCCAGGCTTCTTCCCTGGAAATCTTCAGACCCGAGCTGACCCGTCAATGGGATGGGCGTGGCCAAGCTCAATCAGTGCCCCACCAGGTGCTGGCACTCCTCAGAGCACTCATCAGAGGCATTGTCCCACTGTAGGGGAACAGGGCAACAGCAGAGCTCACCCCAAACAAAGGACACATGCACCGAGGCCTTTGGTACCCTCCCTGGTACACTGCCTCTCTCAGGGCAGAGGCCTCACCAGTGACACTGTCAGCCAGCCCACTCCACAGGACCACCAGCTGACTCCAAGCCCTTCCTGTCCACTACGCTCCTTCTTCCATCCATCCTGACCCCAGTCAGGTTGTTACAACCTGTGAATCACACCCAGGACCCACATCACACTGCAGCTAAGCTCCCAGCAAACACCCAGTCCCCTCACCCAGCCACATCTGTAGGAGCTGCCTGCACACAAACCTCTAAGCACGGAGATGGTTGATGGCACACGGTGATCACCTCCACCACACAACCAGGTGCCACCCTGCTGACAGGATAACACACGGCCCACCCAGTGAGTGAATCCACAGTAGACTCCACCGGAGTGAACAGTTTCATGATATGCAGACATGCAGATAATGATATACAGACAGGCACAGACAGGCAGCTAATGAACACAGAGAACAGGACATGACCAATGAGCAGGCAGGACACTCAGGGGTGGTATCTCACTATAAAAGGCACAAGGCACTCACACTCCGCCTCGTTCCACTGATGAACATCTACAGAGTGAGTCAGGGTGTATGTACATTATCACACCTCCAGCATATGGCTAAGAGCTAGTCTGGTTCAGTCAGACACTTAGGTTAGCAGAGAGTCGAACTCATAGAGAACTGTGCTACTGGTTCAATAAATCAGATTGAACTAACTTCAAGGTCTGGAGTATCTTTTGGTTAAAGCTGCATCCAGTTGCAACCTGTGTTATCCCAGAGTACATAACACGACATGCTACCAGGAGACTGCTTAATCTAGGTGGTTTACCTCAGTCCGTTCCGTGACGACCATCGAATGTATCCCAGCACCATGGAGAAGATTCAGGCTCCTCACCAGCTCAGGACCTCCGGCAATCTCAGTACCAACTGGCGGACATTCAAGCAAAGGTTTCTGCGGTACATCGAAGCTTCAGACCTCGTGGGTGCGTCTGATGCAAGGAAGATCACGCTTCTCCTCTCAACAGCGGATAATCAAGCCATCGAACTCTTCAACTTTTTTCACTTCACCGAAGGCCAGGACAAGACAAAGTTTCAGACCATCCTGGACAAGTTTGACAGTCACTGTGAAGTGGACACCAATGAAATTTTTGAGCGCTACATATTCAAACAGCACCTACAAGGTAAAGATGAATCTTTCAACTCCTTCTTAACTAACCTCCGCCTGCAAGCGCAGTCCTGCAACTTTGGTGATATTGCTGACTCCATGATCAGAGACCAAATCGTATTTGGAGTTCACTCTGATCCTCTGAGAGAGCAGCTACTGAAAATCAAGCAGATGACCCTGCCAGTCGCGATTGAAACATGCACAGTGCATGAGCATGCCAAAAATCTCTATGCCCAGTACAAAGCGGCTGAAAATGAGAAATGTGCCTCCCACGAGGCAGAGAGTGTGCAGGCCATCTCCTGGATGCAGCGCCTCAGCATTGATGAAAGTGGCCATTTTGCATGCTTTTCCCGGGGCCCCACGCATGTGAACGGGATAACGACGCGGCCGACATCTGCATTGCACATGTGCAACGATGCGCGGAGCGTCGGGACGCTGACGTCATGACGTGCTCGAAATGCGGCAACGCCCACTTAAGGAAACACTGCCCTGCAAGAGGCAGGAGATGTTTAAACTGTGGGAAGCCTGGGCACTATGCAGCCTTGTGCAGGTCTGTACCACCAGTCAGGGGCCAGCGCTCCCAATTCTGACGACGGCGCGTCCAGAATGTGCAACAACGATTACAGGATTCTGAACCTGGCAGCACAACGGATCCAGAGGAAGAATGCCTGGACTCCACCTACTGTGTGGGCATCACTACCAAATGTGAATATGCCACATCCAACTCATCGCAAATTCAATCCATCCTCGCTGTGGATTCGGAGGACGAATGGCGTGCGGTGATGCAGGTCAACCGCTGCTCCATCCAGTTTAAGCTGGACACAGGTGCTCCTGCCAACCTCCTCTCACAGGCAGATTTCAAACGCATCAAGAAGCCCCCCAAGGTCCTTTCAGCAGTCTGCAGGCTTCTATTCTACAACGGAAATGCCATAACGGCACTGGGATCCTGCCATCTACTCGTCTCCAACCGGAGCACCCATGCACGGTTACGTTTTGAAATTGCCAAGCCAGACAGGGCATCCCTACTTGGCGCGCAGGCCTGCAAGCAGCTGAACCTCGTGCAGCGGGTTTACACAACGACATCCTCCAATGTGGATCTCCAGGCTGCATTGCCGACATCTTTGCTCAGTATCCTGATGTGTTCGACGGGATGGGCACGCTGCCATATCGATACAAGATTCTGCTACAACCTGATGCTAAGCCAGTGGTCCATGCTCCACGCTGGGTCCTGGCTCCGCTGAGGGAGCGCCTGAAGGCACAGCTCAAGGATCTTCAGCAACAGGGTATCATTTCCAAGGTAACCGAACCGACTGACTGGGTCAGCTCGATGGTATGTCTTAGAAAGCCTTCGGGAGACCTGCGCATCTCCATTGATCCCAAGGATCTCAATAAGAATATCATGCGTGAACACTACCCCATCCCGAAGCAGGAGGAACTCACCAGTGAGATGGTACACGCACGTTTTTCAGCATGTTAGATGCGTCACATGGATTTTGGCAATTCCAGCTGGATGAGTCCAGCAGAACGCTTTGCACCTTCAACACACCATTTGGCAGATACTGCTATAATCGTATGCCGTTTGGCATTGTCTCAGCATCGGAGATCTTCCATCGCATCATGGAGCAGATGATGGAGGGCATTGAAAGTGTTTGTGTGTACATGGATGACATCATCATATGGTCCACGACCACTGAAGAGCATGTTTCCCGTCTCCAGCAGGTATTCTGCCGTGTCCACGCCAATGGCCTGAAGCGGAACAGGGCCAAATGTTGCTTTGGCATTGTAGCGCACAAAGACTCCGAGAGACGAATAGAGTGAAGTCGATGAGGCTTTATTAAGCGTGACTGTTCCCCCGCAGTTCAGTAGTAGACTGCCTGCGGGGGAGGACTCCTGGTTCTTATACTCCGCCTTCAGGGCGGAGCTAGAGGTTAACGGCCAACCAGGACCCGGGATCTGTCAGCCAATGACATCACGGCTTCACAGTCCCACATGACCCCTAATGCATACTACCACAGGCATGTCGACACGCAAGTTCCGAAGTGACCAGATCTCTCAGCAGGGCGTGCGCCCGGACACAGACAAGGTCAAGGCCATTGAAGACATGAAGGTCCCTAAAGACAAGAAGGTGGTGCTGCGCTTCCTGGTCATGGTCAATTTTCTGGGCAAGTTCATCCCAAACCTGGCCTCACACACCACGGCCCTATGAAACCTGGTAATAAAGTCCATTGCCTTTGAGTGGAAGGCAGCACATCAGGCAGAGTGGTTGGAGCTGAAAGCCAAGCTCACCACTGCACCCACCTTGCCATTTTTCGACCCAGACAGGGAGACGAAGATCTCGACAAATGCGAGCCAGGATAGCATTGGTGCGGTGCTGCTTCAGCGCGATGACACTTCATCCTGGGCACCGGTAGCCTACGCATCAAGGGCCATGACGCCCACTGAAGCAAGGTATACGCAAATATAGAAGGAATGCCTGGGCCTTCTCACTGGCATTCTCAAGTTTCACGCCTATGTCTACGGCCTGCCAACATTCACTGTCGAGACAGATCATGGGCCTCTGGTCCACATTATCCACAAGGACCTGAATGACATGACGCCTCGGTTGCAGCGCATCCTCCTCAAACCCAGAAGGTACGACTTTGACTTAGTGTACACGCCTGGCAAGGAGCTCATCATCGCTGATGCATTGTCCCGCTCCATCACACTGCCTAGTGAACCGCTGGAAATCATCCGGCAGATTGAATCACAGGTGCAGCTGTGTGCTAGCACCCTCCCGGCGCCTGATGAGAAGGTGGTTCGTATCCGCGAGGAGACAGCCAAAGACCCCCTCTTGCAGCGTGTTATGCATCACCTCGCCAATGGCTGGCAGAAAGGGCAGTGCCCTCAATTTTACAATGTAAAGGACGACCTGATGGTGATTGATGGTATCCTCCTCAAGCTGGACCGGATTGTCAATCCACTCAGTCTTCAGAGCTTGGCGCTCCGCCAAATCCATGAGGGACACCTGGGCGTTGAGAAGTGCAGACACAGAGCCAGGCAGGCTGTCTACTGGCCCAGTATTAGCCAGGACATCTCGAACATGGTCCTCAACTGAGCGACCTGTCAACGCTTCCAGCCACCACAGAGCAAGGAGACGCTCCAGCAGCATGAAATCGAGACCTTCCCGTGGTCTAAGGTTGGCATCGACCTCTTTCGTGCAAATGGTGATGACTACGTGTTGATTATTGACTATTTCTCCAATTGCCATGGAGTCGTGAAGCTCTCAGACCTCACATCTCGGACCGTCATCAAGACCTGTAAGGAGACGTTCTCCAGGCATGGTGTCCCACTCACTGTCATGAGTGACAATGGCCCGTGCTTCAGCAGTCATGAATGGTCTCTGTTTGCCAAGTCATACCATTTCAAACATGTCACTTCCAGCCCACACTATCTGCAGTCCAATGGGAAGGTTGAAAAAGGGGTGCACATTGTGAAACAGCTCATCTGCAAGGCCGCGGATTCTGCTTCTGACCTCGCGCTGTTTGCGTACAGGGCGACCCCACTGTCCACTGGCATGTCGCCGGCTCAACACCTGATGAACAGGGACCTGCAGACGACATTTCCAGCCATACACTTGCCCAACCTGAATCAGCTCCCGGTGCTGCAGAAGGTGCAGCAACTCCGAAACCAGCAAAAGCAGGGCTATGATGCTCATGCCACCAATTTGCCCGTGTTATCCCCGGCAGACACTGTCAGGATCAAGATACCGGATGGTGGCTTAACTGCTCCAGCTGTCATTGTTCGACAGGCTGCACCCTGCTCGTATGTTGTACATATGGCTGATGGTTCTGTTATGCGACAGGCACTGCGCAAAGTTGCCTGCCCGCAACCGCTTTCTTCTCCGTTTCCGTCCGTTGTTTTGTCACCTCCTGATACCTCGAACTACGAGGCCACAAGTCAGGCTTCCATCCCGCCTGCCAAGGCGCCATCGTCCCCTCCACCACCTCTCCTGCAGTCGACAAGGATCAGACGCAAGCCCCAGAGACTGAACTTATGAACATTTGTTTTGTTTGCTATGTTCTGTTTTCTCACATTAAACAGCTGTCTTCACATGTAAATGCGTTCACATATGCCACCGCTTGTAAATATGTTAATATATGCCACCACATGTAAGTATGTTCCCATGTGCCAACAAAACATTTAAAAAAGGGGAGATGTCATGAAATTCAGACATGCAGATAATGATATACAGACAGGCACAGACAGGCAGCTAATGAACACAGAGAACAGGACATGACCAATGAGCAGGCAGGACACTCAGGGGTGGTATCTCACTATAAAAGGCATGAGGCACTCACACTCCGCCTCTTTCCACTGATGAACATCTACAGAGTGAGTCAGGGTGTATGTACAGTATCACACCACCAGCACGTGGCTAAGAGCTAGTCTGGTTCAGTCAGACAGAGTAACCACACTTGGGTTAGCAGAGAGTCAAACTCATAGAGAACTGTGCTAACTGTGCTACTGATTCAATAAATCAGATTGAACTAACTTCAAGGTCTGGAGTATTTGTGGTTAAAGCTGCATCCAGTTGCAGCCTGTGTTATCCCAGAGTACATAACACGACAAACAGAACAGGGGCCGCAGAGCCTATTGCTGACACGGATTGCGGCAGCCACCCATACCCCTGCTGAGAGGGACGGGTGGTGAGGATGGAGGCTCCCCGGTGACACTCACCGATGGGGTCAGGGGTGCAATGTAGAAAGCAACATATTAGGGGAACGGTTGAGCGGTGGGGTGGGTTTGGGGGGACATGCAGAGGAGGAGCTGAGGTGCAAGTCAGGGTAGCCATGTAGCCTGTTGGAATAGGATTGTCAAGGGGATACTCATTTTGCTAACATGTCTTCTCTTCTCTCCATTGCAGAGAATTAATTTCGGAGTCGAGCTAGGAATGCTTGCAGTCTACCTGGTCGCAGCTGTCATTGCAGACACACGGAGGCTGCAGGCACATGCGCTGCTCGAGAAGGACTCTGCACAACTGAAGCCTGCCCCAGAACAGCAGCGGGCAGCCGGTGAGTCCATTGCACCGAGGAGGAGGTGCGAAGGAGGCAGCGCATTAGGCCACGTTAATACCGTCGGTGTCTGCCTTCGAGGACTTGCCAAACCAAGAATGTTGCGAAAGACATTGGCTAACCAGGGAGACCATGCAACATCTCTGCCAGATGATGGCGGACCTGGAACCACGGGGGTATGGAGGAGGATACCCGCTCCTGGGGGCCATCAAGGTGACAGTCGCCCTGGACGTCTTTGCCTCTGTATTTTTCCGGGCATTGAGGGGGGACCTGTCTGGGATCTTGCCAACATCTGCACACACCTGCATCCATGCCATTACGGATGCCCTATATGCCCGGGCAACATACTATATTAACTTGAGTTAGGACCAAGCCCACCAGGATTCCCGGCAGTGGGATTCACCACCATCACTGATATGTCCCAGCTCCACTGGGTGGTAGACAAGACACATGTCCCATTCCAGGCACCGGATCATCAGGGGGTGCCCTTCATAAATAGGAAGAGTTTCCACTTCCTCAATGTGCAGCTGGTGTGTGACCACCAACTGCACATCATACACATCTGTCCCCGATACCCAGGCAACACGCACAACGCTTACATCCTGGTGCACATGACGGTTCCTGACACCTTTGAGGCGTTCCTTCAGGTGAGTGGTTGGTTCCTGGACAACAAGGGTTGTCCACTGAGGTCTTGGCTAATAACATCTTTGCGGAGACCCCAACAGATGCGGAGAGCCATTATAGCGATGCTTATAGATTTCATAGAATTTACAGTGCAGAAGGAGGCCATTCGGCCCATCGAGTCTGCACCGGCTCTTGAAAAGAGTGTTGCTCTTATTAGCCTTAGTTTTATTAGCTCCAATTCTGTCACCTTTGCTCACGAGTCGCCAGGTATCTTTCTGATACTGCCACGTAGTTCAAGCTCAAGTAATGATTAATAATGCAGCACACCGCTTAGTAAAAGTTAAATCAACGATCATTTATTGTATACAGCAATAAATACTTATACAATAATCCTACTTCTAGACTACTACCTACCACTAAAGGCCAATACTTAACTTTGGAAATGGCCCACCAGGTCAGGGAAACGAATGGTCTATCGAATTGGTTCTGGCCTGCGGGATTCAAAAGGCTGGTGCGAGTCGATAGTCAGGAGCGCCTATCGGGTAGCGATCGCTGGAGTAACACTTACAGTTGTCATTGTCGAAGGGTCTCGAAGGTTGCGAGCAGGAGAAGAAGGGCCGATCTGAACTTGGCCCCTATTTTTATAGTCCCTAGGGGCTTCCCGCCTCTCGGGGCGGACCTCGTACCTGGTTCCAAGTGATTGGACTTGGTCCCAATCACTTGGTTCGATATGCTCCAATAATGGGGCGATTCCTTGATCGGGGGGATGGTCGTCTACCTTCTTTTGTCACAGCCACTGCTGGCGCCGAAAGGTCTGGATCGGCTTTATGTTGCTAATGTGCAGCAATTGTTCCCGGGGATGGCTGCTTACTATGCAGATGGCTGGGTTGTTGTGATGTTAATGGCTGCAGGTATCGGTCTGGGCCGACTTCCCCAGAGCCGAATACACTGTTTTGCCTGCAGCTGTCCGTTTGAGTCCTGTTGGCTGATTTTCCCATCAGCCTCTTTCGTTCGCCATTTTAGATCGGGGTTTGACCATTCTAATCGGGAATCAGCCATTTTAGGTGGCTACAAGAGCACCCTACCCAAGGTCCACACCTCTACCCTATCCCCATAACCCAGTAACCCCACCCAACACTAAGGGCAATTTTGGACACTAAGGGCAATTTATCATGGCCAATCCACCTAACCTGCACATTTTTGGACTGTGGGAGGAAACCGGAGCACCCGAAAGAAACCCACGCACACACGGGGAGGATGTGCAGACTCCACACAGACAGTGACCCAAGCCGGAATCGAACCTGGGACCCTGGAGCTGTGTAGCAATTGTGCTATCCACGATGCTACCATGCTGCCCTTCCACGCGTCATTGAGTGGCACATCGGTACCCTCAAGATGAGGTTCAGATCCCTTAAACCCTCTGGTGGGGCCCTCCAATATAGCCTCAGGAGGGACTGGCACATTGTGGTGGCCTGCTGCATCCTGCATAACATCGTGCAGCAGAGCGGGGACATGCTGGAGGAAGAGGAAGAACGTCAGGCCTCATCCAACGAGGTGGATGTGGGAGTTGGCAAGGATGGCCAGGGTTTGAGACCCGAGAGGGCACAAGAGGTCACCCAATGTGTGCTCCAGGGCCGCCACATATGAGACATCCTAATCACCTCCAGATTCACTGACTAGTGGGCCTGGCCACTATGGAGATGGTGAGCGGTGATGAGTCACTAACTGAGTAAGCTGCCCTACATGGCACCCCCACACTTCTGGCCCTATTTCCTGCTGCCTCTGCGTGTGACTCTGGGTGGGACGTACAATTGTCCTGGGGGTCCTGCCTGTGCCGTCCTCAACACCCACACCAGCAACCTCCCACATCTAAGCGGCACACCCTCTACACCCAGCCCATCCCTCCCAATCTCAGTAAGAGGATCGAGGCAGGTTGGAATGTTGGTGAAACGGTGTTTCATCGTGACTATATACAATTGTTGCGCCCTGCCCCCCCACCTCTAGCCTATGTGCTGCACCCCTGACAACTTAACTGGTCTAACTTCTTCAAGTACGTGCTCTACTGCTCTTCCTCTGTGTTTCCCCAGACAGCACATCAGACGTGGAGGCTGCCTTCTGCGCTTCTTGCCTTGTGACCCGAGGTGCCTTTGGCAGCCGTCCCCTGGAGGACTTGGATCTGGATGGGCCCGGCCAACATCCGGGTATCGCAGGTGATGATGTGCCACCCTGCTCTGCCCGCTGCCCATGAGATGCTCTAGTGTCAGGTGGGAGGGATTAGAAGTGCTGAGGTGTTGCAGCTCCTCCCCGGCGGGAGGCACCGGCACGGATCCCATCCCTTCCTCCTCCCTCAGGGTGCTCAGTGGCCCCCAGGCTATTCCCTGGGACAGAATGAGCTCAAGGGGCTCCACCGCCACCTGGTGGCCCGCTCTCGGCTCAAGCAGGGCCTCGATGCTCTCAGCCATGGAGCACAGAGGCCAGGCCACATTCTTCTGAGACTGTGCCACGTCCCTCTGAGACTGTGCCATGTTCCTCTGTGACTTGCCTAGGTCAGCCAGCTCCCAGTCAATGCTCTTGACGCCCACATTCATGACCCTTTGTGACTGGGCCAAGCTCTGGAGCACCACAGCAATGTCCATGTGGGCCCGGGACATGTCTGTCTGCAGTGGCGGACCTACGTTTTTGGGGCCCTGAAGCTTGAACTGTTATGGGGGCCCCTTCGCAACCAGCAATGAGGTCTGGGTAACCACTGTTATCTTCTTCAATGGGGTTGTTCCACGACAGATCACCACAAACTTTTAAAAAATGTAACCACTACATCTCAGATTTTGATTAAAATTGCTGTACTGGATTATATCACATGTCAAAGTCACTGGTGTGATTTAAAATGTCCTATGCCTTATAGTTTCCGAGTTATGGGGGGTGAAAATTAGGGAAATGTTGTATACATGCATGATGCATCATAGAATGATAAAATAAAACATAGAAAAGACCACAGTCAATATAATCTTTTATTTTAGACAACTATGAGAATACATACTATACGAAGCACATTTTACAAAATACTCTTTTTACTGTTTTTTCTAGCAACATATTCACGTACAGTTTTGTCATATGAGAGCTTCCTTGCAATGTCATTTTCTGGAGACAATATGCATAAAGAATTTAAGCACTCTTCAGTCATGGTAGACCGAAATTTGTTCTTTATAAAGGATAGCTTTGAAAAATTCCTTTCTGCTTCACAGCTCGTGATAGGCATTGTCAAGTACAGCTTAAGCGCAGTAGTAATATTGGGGAACACTTCAATTAGGTGTTGCTCACAAATAAGCTGAAGAACTTCTGCACATTGCATTTTAGATGGCGTGTTTTCTTCTGTGTTCTGGGATTTCCTAAGGTGCAAATATTCTTTCAACTGATAACACTCGTGGTCAATATCATCTTTGTAATACGATATTATAAGTTTAATACTGTCCTCATCAATTTCAGAATTGTTCACCAATTCTGAGAGGAACTTGAACCTTTTCGCAATCTGCTCATATGGGTCAATCCTCTTGCGTAACTGGATTATCAAGCAGTCATAGAGTTGATATAGAACTTCTATCCTAAATTTGTCAGCTCCTCTCAAAGAAGCAATACCACTTGTTCCATCTGAAAATGTCCTTGTAACAATGCGTTTGGAAGCATCAGAATAACTTGAGGTGATATCTTCACACAAACCTTTTGCTTCTGATTCATAGTGTGCAATCCTATCGGCTGAATTTTCTCTGTGTTCTTTAACAAACAAAAGTAAAGATGATAGCAGAAGATAACCTTCAAATACACCAAAACCAGGGGTTTGGAGTTTCTTACTTGTTTTGTTGAAACGCTCCAGCACTTCTTCCCAAACGACTGTTAAAATAGCATATTCCAGCTTTACCAACTTGTGGTATAAATTCTTTGCATCTTGTTTACATTCAGGCTTCTCTTCTGAGTCTTCAAAAATATGTTTGAGAGTTTGTAAAATACCCATATATCCATTTTTCATTGCCCGGGCTGCTTCATAGTGTGCAGACCATCTAGTTACACTTAAGCTCTTTAGAGAAAAATGTAGATTGCCCTGTGTGTTTAAAATCCCCCATCTTCGTGGAGATCCAGAAAAGAAAACGTACAGCTCCTGCAAAATGCCAAAATAGTCAACATCTTCAGGTACAGTAGACACTGCCTTTTCTCCAACAAGGTTAAGTGAATGGGCTGCACATGGTACATAGTCTGCGTACCTGTTAATGTTTTTAAAGAGTGCTTGCAGCCCTTTCTCCGAGCCCTTCATGCTAGATGCTTTATCGTAGGACTGACCATGGATATTTTCAAGTGAAAGCTTATGTTCACCCAGGACTTGTTGTATTTTGTTGAACAAGGTCGTGGATGAATGGTTTCCTATCGGTAAAAATGTTAAAAATCTCTCACAGGGTTTTCCATTATTGCAGTATCGAACCACAATTACCAGCTGGTCAACATGTGTCAGATCAGGCGTAGAGTCAACAATAATAGAGTAGTATTTGGTGTCTAGGTTGTTGATTTGATTCACAATTTCATCTTGCACATGTTTTCCCATGATTTCTATCAATTCTTCGCTAGGCTAGACTAAGTTAGGCTAGACTAAGTTAGGCAAGACTAGGCCACCAAAACTCATCGGCTAAGGTAATGTAACAATTTTACCATTATTTGAACACTTTTTATAATAAACACCTGTAATTTAACACAAATTCACCCTTTTATTACTTTTTTATAAATACTTGTAATATAGTATTAGCCTAGGCTATGCGGTCGTAGCCTACCTTCCGTTCACCTCTTCATAAAAACAATAGGCTTAGGCTAATCTAACACTATTTCACCTTTATTACTTACCTTACTTTTCTAAATATAACATTTATTTTTGAGCAGGGGTAATTAAAATATTGTATCCTTATGAACACTTTATTGAAAAAAATTCTTGTTAGATCGCTATCACGAGTGCTACCACGTTGGAAATTCACGTTAGCATTGTGATTGCCTTTTCAACTGCTCACCTTTTTTGTTACGACACTTCATCTACTGTTTGTATTTCTGTCATAAATGTTAATAGTGTTTTAAATTATTTATAATTATTTTATATTAAATATATTTAGAATGAATCCTTAAATTGAACGTTTTTTCATTTACGGCTAGCCTACATGATACCTTAATAACCTTTTAATTTTTATTTTAACTATTATTTTGTATTGAATTACACTATATTATTAATATTACTATTTTTTAAATACCCCTTCTCATACAGTAGACCCAAGATTTTTAAGCAGTGTGGACTAAAGTCGCTTCTGGGGCCCCTCCGGGATTAGGGGCCCTGAAGCTTAAGCTTCATTAGTTTCATAGTAGATCCGCCCCTGTCTGTCTGTGACCAGGGTATTTCTTGACGATAGTGAGAATCAACCCGCTCACTATTCAATGGCACTTTGCTGTTTTGTTAGGCCTCGGAGAATTTCTCCCCGCCAAGGCCACACTCAGAGAGGATTCCTGCTAGTGTGTTAACCTCACCAGTAGGGACGACTGCTCGCAGATTGACGTGACATTTTGAACGGCTGCCCCAGTCTCCCCCCCCACTTTACAGACACCCCTCCTTACCCCCCTCCAATGGGCAAGCACCCTGGCAGTGCCCCTGGCACACTGGAAGTGTCACCTGACACCCTAGCAGTGCCAGGGTGGCACTGTCAGGGAGCCAGGCTGGCAGTGTCAAGGTGCCCGGGTGACAGGGGTGTTCCAGGGTACTACCCTGCCCTGTCCCCGACCACCCAGGGGTTTCTAATGACCTGCAATATCCCCGAGGTGCCGTTACACCTGATCCATGTTTGTGTAGGCCAGTAGTAAACGGTGCCCTGGCGAGGTTTCACAGCCATGGTCCTCATGAACCTCATGGCTCATTTAAATATTCAATCGACCCAGCACGGAGCCCGATTTGGGGCTCTCCCGGGATACACCTGGTGAGTCCAGATCCATGCCGGTCTCAACACGATTGCCCTTCCGTTCATCCTCAGCTGGAGAATCGAGTCCAGCTCTGGACACCAAGGATGTGGAGGCATTTGAGAAGGTGCAGAAGAGGTTTAGAAGAATGGTTCCAGGCATGAGAAACTTCAGGTATAAAGATAGATGGGAGAAGGCGGGACTGTTTTACTTGGCAAGGAGATGGTTGAGAAGAAATTTGATGGAAGTGTTCAAAATCATAAGAGGGCTGGACAAGGCAGAGAGGGAGAGAGGCAGAGAAGGATCGAGAACGAGGACACAGATTTAAGGTGATTGGCAAAAGAAGTAATGACGAAAAGAGGCAAATCTTTTTATAAGCAGTGAATGATTAGGATCTGCACTGTCTGAGAGTGTGGTGGAGGCAGATTGACAATCATGGCTTCCAAAAGGGAATTGGCTCATTGTCTGAAAATAAAATAGTTTCAAAGTGGCACAAAAGACTAGGTGAATTGTTCCTGCAGCGAGCCTACACAGAAACAATGGACTGAATGATCCCCTTCGGGCTGTAACCATTCTCACATTCTAACATTCCTTCTGATTTGTATACACCCCCTTTGGGTATTGCTGACAGAAATCAGCCTATCACATATCTCCTCACAGGCATTTTGGACCGCTCTTTTCTGAAAAGGCTCCCATCATACTGCCAAAGAGATCTGTCTGAGGGAGCACTCCTTTATCATGTTTGATACAGTCTGAGCATGCAGCCCAGCATGTGGGAATCTGGGCATGCTTGGACAAGAACCTTTTGGTTTACTGGAATACTGAAGTTTAAATCCCTTTCTCTTGTCGTGCAGGTAAGATTGAAGCCACTAAACCTCTGTCAGTGTTGAATACTCCCTCAGGCGATCCGCTCTGCTGGAGAATCCTGCACAAATTAGCTACTTGATGTTACCACGGATTATGAGAGAAACGTGGCTGGGACTTCTCATGCCCAAGAAATTTCAAATACCTGCCAAGGCTTTGGCAATTTAACTCACACACAGAACAAAATTCACATCCTGCTCTTATCATCCAAGGAGCTCCTCTCCAAATTGAAGTAATGTGGGATACCCCCCCCAGCCTACTTGGCTCAGTCTTGACCCAGATGGATTTTGGGCTCATCTTCATGTAATTATTTTTGCTGGGCTCCAGATGGTGCTTTGGAAGCTAAACACGAGGCAGAGGAATGGCATAGATAAGGTAGATAGGCAATATCTTTTCCCAAAGGTAGGGGAGTCTAACACTAGAGGGCATAGATTTAAGGTGAGGGGGAGAGATACAAAAGGGTCTGGAGGGACAATTTTTCACACAGAGGGTGGTGAGTGGCTGTGACGAGCTGCCAGAGGCAGCAGTAGAGGCGGGTACAATTCTCTCTTTTAAAAACATTCAGACAGTGTGGTGGTATGTATTAGGGGTATTATGGTACCCTGTGATGCCGAGAGGCTATTGGTGGATAGACGCTGGGTCCCGATTGGATCAGCTGCCTACTGGCTCCACCCAGTAAGGCAGAGTATAAGAGCCCGGGTTCTCCCAGCAGCCGCATTATGTAACTGTGCTGCTGGGGAACAAGTCTGCGTAATAAAGCCATCGATTGACTCCATCTCTTCTCTTCTCGTCTCGTGAGTGATTGATCGTGCTACAATTTATTACGCAGACTTAAAGGACATGGAGCTCCGAATCACTCCGGTGTGTCTGCGAATCAGCCCCCACGCGGCAAACTCAGCGGCCACTTTTAAACACTGGCTAGCGTGTTTCGAAGGATACCTCCGAACGGCCACCTGCGTGACTACAGAAGACCAGAAAATGCAAGTCTTGCATTCCAGGGTGAGCCCGGAAATCTACACTCTCATAGAGGACACGGAGGATTTCCAGTCGGCGCTCGCCATGCTGATGGGAATCTATGTTTGGCCCGTCAACCAGGTCTACGCACGCCACCAGCTCGCGGCGAGACGGCAGATCCCCGGGGAATCGCTGGACGAATTCTACAGTGCGCTGTTGATACTGGGGAGAAACTGCAACAGCCCATCGGTTTTGGCTAATGAACATACGGAACTTCTAGTTCGGGATGCCTTTGTAGCAGGTATGCTCCCGTCCCAAATTCACCAGCGATTGCTGGAGAGAGACACACTAGGCCTCAAGGAGGCATGGGCCCTCACTGCCTCGCTCGATGTGGCATCACAGAGCGCCCGTGCCTACGCCCCCGACCGCGCGGCTGCCCCTTGGGCACCGTGGACCCCCGCCACGACCGACCCCCCGGCACCCCCCAACCGCCTGCAGGCCTGTGCTGCCAGAGCGCCAGTCCATCTGGGGGGACCCCGCTGCTACTTTTGCGGGCAAACGAAACACCCCCGGCTGCGCTGCCCGGCCCGCTCAGCACTCTGCAAAGGGTGAGCCAAAAAAGGGCACTTTGTAGCGGTGTGCCAGGCCCGGGGGGGTCGCCGCAATCTACCGGGGCGAACCAGGACCCCAAACTCAACCCCCCCAACGATCCATGTGCGGCCAACGGGCGCCGCCATTTTGGGTCCCGGACTCCATATGCCCCCGACGCGCGGCTGCCCCTTGGGCACCATGGACCCCCGCCACGCCCGACCCCCCCGCCCCCCCCCCCCAATGATCCATGTGCGGCCAATGGCCGCCGCCATCTTGGGTCCCAGAGTCCATACGCCCCCGACGCATGGCTGCCCCTTGGGCACCGTGGACCCCCGCCACGACCGACCCCCCGGCACCCCCCCCCCAACGATCCATGTGCAGCCAACGGGCGCCGCCAATTTGGGTCCCGGACTCCATGCGGGAGGGAGGGACGCTGCCACCTTGTCCACCCCTGACCGTGTGCGACCCGTGAATGCCGCCATCTTGGCTGACGGCCAAGGACCCCGGAATGGACGACTTCACGGGGCCTGAAGAAAACGCCCCGATGCAGCAACAGCTACTGGCTTCGGTGACCCTGGACCAGTCGCGGCCCCGAACGCTCCAAACGGCAACAACGACGGTACTCGGCAACGGGTACGAGACGCCCTGCCTGATCGACTCTGGGAGCACGGAGAGTTTTATACACCCGATATGGTGAGATGCTGTTCTCTTCCGATCCATCCGAGTAATCAAAAGATTTTCCTGGCAGCAGGATCCCATTCCGTAGAGATCAAAGGATTCTGCATCGCGAACCTCACGGTGCAGGGGAGGGAGTTCAAGAACTACCGGCTTTACATCCTCCCCCACCTCTGCACTGCCACACTCCTGGGGTTGGATTTTCAGTGTAACCTTCAGAGTTTAACGTTCCAATTCGGCGGCCCTATACCCCCACTCACTATCTGCGGCCTCGCAACCCTCAAGGTCGACGCTCCTTCCCTGTTTGCGAACCTCACCCCGGATTGCAAACCCGTCGCCACTAGGAGCAGACGGTACAGCGCCCAGGACCGAACCTTTATCCAGTCGGCAGTCCAGCGGCTGCTGCGGGAAGGCATAATCCAGGCCAGCAATAGTCCCTGGAGACCTCAGGTGGTAGTTGTAAAGACCAGGGAGAAGCAGAGGATGGTCATAGACTATAGTCAAACCATCAATAGGTACACACAGCTGGATGAGTACCCTCTCCCCCACATATCCGACATGGTCAATCGGATTGCACAGTACAAGGTCTTTTCCCGGTGGACCTTAAGTCCGCATATCACCAGCTCCCCATCCGCCCGAGCGACTGCAAGTACACTGCCTTCGAAGCAGATGGGCGGCTTTATCATTTCTTAAGGGTTCCATTCGGTGTCACTAACGGAGTCTCGGTCTTCCAACGGAAGATGGACCGAATGGTTGACCAGTACGGTTTGCGGGCTACGTTCCCGTACCGCGATAACGTCACCATCTGCGGCCACAATCAGCAGGGCCATGACGCCAACCTCTGAAAATTCCTCCAGACCGCAAACGCCCTGAATCTCATGTACAACAGGGATAAATGCGTGTTTAGCACTGACCTTCTAGCCATCCTTGGCTACGTAGTGCGAAATGGAGTTATAGGCCCCGACCCTGAACGCATGCGCCCCCTTATGGAGTTCCCCCTCCCTCACTGTTCCAAGGCCCTGAAACGCTGTCTGGGCTTTTTCTCTTATTACGCCCAGTGGGTCCCCCACTACGCGGACAAGGCCCGTCCACTAATCCAGTCCACGGTCTTTCCCCTGTCGTCAGAGACCCGCCAGGCCTCCAGCCGCATCAAAGCAGATATCGCAAAGGCCATGATGCACGCGATCGACAAATCCCTCCCCTTCCAAGTCGAGAGCAACGCGTCCGACGTAGCTCTGGCGGCCACCCTCAACCAAGCGGGCAGACCCGTGGCCTTTTTTTCATGCACCCTCCACGCTTCAGAAATCCGCCACTCCTCAGTGGAAAAGGAGGCCCAGGCCATAGTGGAAGCTGTGCGACAGGCTTTACTCTCCTCACTGCCCAACGATCGGTTGCCTTCATGTTCGATAATGCACAGCGGGGCAAGATCAAGAACGACAAGATCTTGCGGTGGAGGATCAAACTCTCCACCTATAACGATGAGATTTTGTATCATCCCGAAAAACTGAACAAGCCTTCCGATGCCCTATCCCGCGGCACAAGTGGACCGTCTCCGAACCGTCCACGAGGACCTCTGCCATGGCTCCAACCTCACCCCCACAATCATTGGCATGGTCTCAAAGACCGAGGCCCAGAACCTGACCAATTTTGGGCAGGACCAGAACATATGTGAGTGATTCACTGGCCCCCTTAAACACCTCTCGCACCTATCCTCCACATCGGGTAGAACCCACTCATACACGTTCTAGTCGTGTGAGCCCTATGGACAACTTTAAATTGTATCAGGCTCAGCCTGGCACAAGAGAAAGTCAAGTTCACCCAACACAGTATCTCACTCCAGCGCCCACACTCCAGTACCAAGCCCAATTCTTCTTCACATTTGTTCTTTATCACTGCTAATTGAGCCTTCCCATCTCCAGCAAACACCCATTTCTGTCCATGATCCTCCCTTCCCCCTTTGGGGGAACAAACAAAGTTCTTTCCCGCACCTGCATATACCTAAACCCATTCCCCCTCGAGAGTCAGTATTTTTCTTTCAACTCTTCCAGTTCCGCGAACCTACCCTCCACAAACAGATCTTTAATCTTCTCGACCTCCTCCCTCTTCCAAATCATATAAGTTGCATCTATCCCCGGCGGTCCAAATCTATATTTTCCACAGATTGGTGACACTACTGGCATGCCCCCCAATCTAAAATGCTGCCTAAGCTGATTCCAAATTTGAAGGGATGCCACCACTACCGGGCTCGCTGTATCCCTGCCGTGGAGAACGGCACAGGGGCAGTGCAAAATGTCTATCGGCCCAAATAAGACCCATACTTCACCGGATCATTCTTCAGGATCAGGGAGACAGACACCTGTGCCAATGTGGCTGGTAATTCCCCCGCAGCAGAGAGTCATTATACACCCCCAATAAACGTGGTGGCAGTTATGCTGAAAATTACTAATAAAATTCCGCCAGAAAACCCTCCGGCGCCAGTGCCTTCCCTGATTACATAGAACTAATACACTCCATTATCTCCTCCAGCCCCAATGACTTCCAACCCTTGTCCCCTTATCCTCCCCACCACCCTGCTTTCAAAGCATTGTGTGCCTCCTCCAGCATTGCTATCTCTGCCTCCAGAGATAGGATCCGGTCGCTGTGATCAGAGACCACCTTCTGCAACACCTGATTTGTCACGCCCTGCGACTCCAGTCGCTGCTTCACCCTTTCCAAGGCCCTGCGAAGAGAAGCTACTTCTACCTCAATCGCTCAGGACTGGTCCTCCCGCATCACCTGCCAGTGCTTCTTAAATTCACCAGCAATGAACACCATTAGTTGCTGGTGAATTACCGCGGAGGTAGACTCAAAAAGGAGATCCCCCGATCGGCCGCGCACTCGACCCTCAAACCCTGCACAATCATTCCCCGGCCGCCTATAAGGCCTCCGTTGACAATGAGGAGGGTGACAATGACACGATGAGGTCTGCCATATTTTCTTTCACTGCACAAGGGTCCTCCAAATCTTGAGCGGGGGCTTTGCGCAATTTAAGCCTGGTGTTATAACCCGGCAACATTCCACATCGGAGGAGAAACCAAAAAGCTTCAATTTATCACCAAAACACTCATCTACCGGGTAGAAAGGACCAAACACCAACAGCGCCGAAATTGCGGCTGGCGTGGGGGCGGAGAATCGACATTCCCGCAAGAAATCGGGACTGGCGCCGGGTCACTGATTCTGCGGGCCCCGAAAAGCGGCGTCACCGGGGAGTACGCCGCGCCGCCGGGGGCCATTGCCAGAGGCCCGCTCCGACATCCTCCGCCCCCGACCGGCCAAAGGCCCAACGGCGTGGAACTAACCTGCTCCAGCCGGTCGGGATACTCGCATGGCGGCTGCGGACTCAGTCCGTGGCCGCCCTGGTCGGGGCGGGCGGACCGGAGGCCAGGGGGGGCCTTATAGGCGGCAGGGGAATGATTGTGCAGGGTTTGAGGGTCGAGTGCGCGGCCGATCGGGGGATCTCCTTTGTGAGTCTACCTCCGCGGTCCAAGTCCGCCATGGAGCATGCGCGGCCTCTGGCCCAGAAGTGCGGGGGCACGTATCTGCAGCAAAAGCTGCGAGATTCACTCCGGGTCCCTGCTAGCCCCCTGCAGGGCTGGGAATTCGTGTCCCTTTCTTCCAGGATTTTCAGGAGTAAAACTCCATGGTTTTGACGCTGGCGTGGGGACATAGTCCCAATAATGGAGAATCCAGCCCCAAGTCTCCAAGCGAGAGTCACCTTGGGTGGGACCGATCAGGTCATGGCCGCCACTGGAAATCCGGGGTGGAAGTTATGTTAACCCTGCTCCAAATTCTGGTGCAGACTGCACCTGGAGTGTCGCATTCAGTTCTCGATGCTGCATATCAAGAAGAATATATCCACCTGGGAGGGTTTAGAGCAAAAAATCACCAGAATGATATTGAAGCTAAAATGTTTAGATTATGAGGAGAGATTTCACAGGCTTGTATTCTCTTGAATGTTGAAATTAGAAGGTGATGCAATTGAGATATTGAAGGTAAACAAAGGAGTGGACAGGATAGATTGAGGGATATTTCATCTGGTCGGTGTGTCCAGCCCGAAGGAGCATAATCTGAAAATTGTAAAATTATATGCAGCCTCAGTGAGCCTGTGACTCACCAACCACGTTTCTTCTAAACTGTACACGTGTAGAACCATGAAGGTACTGCTCAGGCCACTCACCAGTCACCCCTTTTAATGTACAGTCTGTGCAGGATGTCAGAATCTTTTTAAAGGCATGACCCATCAAAAAAAATAGGCTGTGCAACAAAGAAATTTAGAGAGATCATTGGCCCTCAAACCCCGCAGACTTTGCTGATAGGTTCCAAGCTGGTTGTGTCACCCATTTCCACTTGTTAAAATCATGGTGCAGTGCTGATTTCATCATTGTGCTACATAAAGTAGGCCCCTACCTGCCTGTCCCCTCCCTTATGACCTTTTTGAGAAGTAAATGTGCTGATAGGTGTTATCATGCTAAGAAAGCAATGTCAACTACCTCCGTCCACCATTTCTATCACCTTCATATTCCATTCACAAACAGATAATCTACATTTCAATCCATTCAACCAGTGAATGCAGTCTTCCAAACCTTTGGTACTCAAGCTTCAATTTTAAGCCAGTCTGCCCAGCCAGCTGAACCAATGTTAAGAAAGATGACCCTCAGAGATTAGCTGGTGCAGTCGTGGGGTGTGTGCAAGTCCAAGAGGAATATCCCACTTCCTATATCTAATTCAGAAGATCAGCAAAATACTCAAAGCAAAGGTTTCACCCTGTCTCAGGTTTCTGTCCCAAATAGCTCAAGATACAAGTGTTGAGTTCTCCTAGAATTTGCATGAATTGTGTTCAAAACTCCTGAAGCTGAGTTAGCTGATCATTTGCTGAACCAGCAGGTTGAGGAATGTTCAAATTCTTCGAGATTAGTAACTTGCCTGTGGGCATTTCGATTCAATTTGCTCCAAATGTTTCTTCGCACCCAGCAACCACTTGATTATGATTTGGGCAACGCCTGATAATGTTACATTGCCATTGGCTCTCACTTTAGGCCATATGCAAAACAAAACAGAAGTCTTTCACATAAGGGTGTGGTGCATAATTGAGCCTTTAAATAGGGGAAATAGTCCACATTTGATTCATGACTTTTGGACCCACTCACAAAGAGCGGTTAATGAAGTTTCATAAAGCTTATGGCTGCTTTGGCAGGAATTTGTACCTGATATACGCATTTGTGGGTTTTCTATTGCTTAACTGTGTGGCAGAGCAGTTTCAACATGCACACAATGATATTGAGATATGTATTTAACAGCTGCCTTTTTGAAGTAAAAGGAGCTCAAATTGTTGCTGTTGCTCTAAGGGCTTGATGTGGAGATGCCGGTGTTGGACTGGGGTGAGCACAGTACGAAGTCTTACAACACCAGGTTAAAGTCCAACAGGTTTGTTTCGATGTCACTAGCTTTCGGAGCGCTGCTCCTTTCTCAGGAAGGATTCGGGAATGGGTGATTAAATCTGTAAAGATTTAATCACCTGCTAATGGTCGCATTCCAAGCATTGTTTGGCATCTTTGAATCTGTCTATATATGTGTTTCTGGAACAGAGCTCTTCATTCACCTGAGGAAGGAGCAGCGCTCCGAAAGCTAGTGACATCGAAACAAACCTGTTGGACTTTAACCTGGTGTTGTAAGACTTCGTACTTTGCTATAAGGGCAGTGGGTAGTGGTCCTATGCTGAATGTTTATTTGATGCCGCCCGCAAATCATTCCTTTTCTTGCAGCTTATCTGCGTGACTGATGTTTCCAGCTTATTTGGGTGGGATTCTCCGTCCACCGACGCCGGAATCGTGAATTGCGATCAGGCGGAGAATTGCGCGTCAGCCGAAAATCAAGGTCGGCGCTGTGTGCCCAGTGGAACACCATGTTCCGGCTCCTCGATAGCGGTGTGAATGTGTTACACACCACGCGCCGGCATCACCATGCAAATTGTACAGTAATGGCCGTTAGCATATCATTAGCCGGCCTGATCCGGTAGTTTCCGACTTCCCAAATGCTCCGCCTCTGCCAGGTTGAAATGACAATGGCGTGGTTCACTTTGTGGTATTTAAAATAGGGAAATAGGCACCGTGGCCACTGAGGGAGTGAGAGGAGTTAATCCAAGATTCCAAAGGCTCAACCGTGGGCTGCCAGTTGTGCCGCTGGCGGGGGGGCTGGAGTGAGTGAGGGGGGAGATGGGCCGTGGGTTAGTGGTGTCCTCCCCAGGGCTGGGGTGGCCAAGGATGGGCTGCTAGTGCCGCTGCCTGCAAGGCAGCCATCTGGCTGAGCACCCCACTTGTCATGATATTCAAACACACACATCATGATAGACAGACCAACAGACCAATTAGCACACATAACACGACAGCCAATCCCAGACAAGGGCAGACACAGTATAAGACAAGAAACACGACACCTGGTGGACAGTCCATCTGGCGACAAGGACAAGGACAGGACCTGATTAACAAGACACTCACACAGTCACCACGTGCTGAGTACCAAGACAGATCTGTAAATAACAAGTTGGAATAAAACTGCGTTGTACCAATCGCAACCGTGTTGGTTCATCTGTACCTCAGAGCACCCAACACCACATGTTACCAGTGAGTGGATCGATACCTGCCGGCAAATCTGCCATCCTGAGCCATGGACACCATCAACAAACCGCAGCCGTTGCAAGTCGCAGGGAACCTGGGAACCGATTGGAAGTTCTTCAAGCAGCGATTTGAACTGTACATGCGAGCCAACGAAAAACAGGGTGCCTCAGACGAAACAAAGATTGCCATGCTCCTCACTACCGCAGGTCAGCACGCCATCGATGTATACAACTCCTTGTTGTTCGCGGAAGGCGAGAACAAATCTAAATATGACACGATCCTCCTCAAGCTCGACCAGCACTTCAACGTTGAGGTCAATGAAAGCTTTGAGAGGTATATCTTTCAGCAACGCCTGCAAGGTAATGCGACTGAATCGGCATGGAGGGGGTCCCTAGTGATCGAATCGGCAAGCCAGGCCGCCCACAAGGCCGAACCCCTCCAGGCAATCGAGTTTCTCCCGGCCCGCGGCCCGGACGATGGCGGCCGCTTCGCGCGCTTTTTGAGGTCTCCCGCGCTTGTGCGCGGCAAAACCAACAGCAACATCGAGGGACGCACTGCGCAGGCGTGCCCGACGCAAGACCGAACTGCGCATGCGCAGTGGCGTAACGAACGTCATGACGTCATGACGTGCGGCAACTGTGGAGCTGCACATTTAAAAGGGCAATGTCCTGCAAAAACCCGACAACGCCTACGCTGTGGCAGGATGGGCCACTACGCTGCCTACTGTCGAGCGGTTCAACCGATGGATCCTCCACATCTCCGACAACCTCGCAGACACATGCGAACCATCCAGCCTCCACATCAGGACATCCAACCAAACGACACAGATGACCAAGACGCCTTCCAGGTTGCGGTCATTGATGTGAACCGGGTCAATACCATCAATCCGGCCGATGAATGGAGTGCCACCCTGACGGTCAACCGATCGCCGATCACTTTCCGCCTGGACACTGGTGCATCCGCCAACCTCATAGCATAGTCAGCATTCTCTGCCATGAAGGTCAGACCACCAATCCAGCCATCCCGGTGCAAGACTACAACGGGAACGTTATCCCGGCCATGGGATCCTGCCAGCTCCAGATGACACACAGAACACACACGGCCACACTCTTGTTCGAAATAGTTGGCTCATCGAAGGACTCCTTGCTGGGCGCACAGGCATGTAAGGCTCTCCACCTCGTACAACAAATTCTGTCTCTCTCTCCAGACGACACATCTGACTTCCCGGATGCTGAGTTCAACGCACAGCTCCAATCGCTCCTTGCCCACAACCAGGAGGCATTCGAAGGCATGGGAACACTGCCATACACCTACCGAATCCGCTTCAAACCGGACGCCATCCCGGTCGTTCACGCACCTCGCAGGATTCCTGCGCCACTTAAAGACTGCCTCAAGCTGCAGCTGCAGGATCTCCAGGACCAAGGGGTCCTATCCAGGGTCACGGAGCCCACGCCATGGGTCAGCTCCATGGTGTGTGTCAAGAAGCCCTCTGGCGAGCCCCGCATCTGTATAGGCCCCAAAGACCTCAATAATAGCATTATGCGGGAACATTATCCCATACCAAAACGGGAGGAGATCACCAGTGAAATGGCCCAAGCGAAGATATTCACGAAACTGGATGCTTCTAAAGGGTTTTGGCAGATCCAACTGGACCCGTCCAGCCGAAAGCTGTGCACCTTTAACACCCCTTGCGGCAGATTCTGCTACAACCGGATGCCATTTGGCATCATCTCGGCATCCGAGGTCTTCCACAGAATCATGGAGCAGATGATGGAAGGCATCGAAGGGGTGCGCGTATATGTGGACGATGTCATCATCTGGTCCACCACACCGCAGGAGCACATACATCGTCTCCAACGCGATTTTGCCCGCATACGGGAAAACGGCCTGCGCCTCAGCCGAGCCAAGTGCGCCTTTGGCCAGACCGAATTGAAGTTCCTGGGGGACCACATCTCCCGGTCAGGGGTCCGTCCGGATACAGACAAGGTGAGCGCCATCACAGCCATGCCGCGGCCGGCCGACAAGAAGGCTGTCCTACGATTCCTTGGCATGGTCAACTTCCTAGGGAAATTCATTCCCAACCTTGCCTCCCACACAACGACTCTGCGCCATCTCGTAAAAAAATCTACAGAGTTCCAGTGGCAACACACACACCAGCTGGAATGGGAGGAACTCAAACACAAACTCACCACGGCACCAGTGTTGGCGTTCTTCGACACGTCTCGTCCCACCAAAATCTCAACTGATGCTAGCCAATCCGGCATTGGATCAGTGCTCCTGCAGAGGGATGACACGTCGTCATGGGCCCCGGTTGCCTATGCATCACGGGCTATGACTCCCACAGAGCAGCGCTACGCGCAAATCGAAAAAGAATGCCTGGGCTTGCTAACTGGTTTGGACAAGTTCCACGATTATGCATATGGTCTTCCACGATTCGCGGTCAAAACTGACCACCGCCCCCTGGTCAGCATAATAAACAAGGACCTGAACGACATGACCCCTCGCCTCCAGCGCATCCTACTTAAACTCAGGAGGTATGACTTCCAACTGGTCTACACTCCAGGGAAGGACCTCATCGTGGCGGACGCCCTATCCCGAGCAGTGAGTACGCCACCAGATGCGGTGGGGTTCGTATGTCAGGTCGAGGCACAGGTGGCCTTGACAGCGGCAAATCTGCCGGCTGACGACTCCAGTCTGGCCCGCATCCGCCGAGAGACAGCGGCCGACCCCCTTTTACAGCGAGTGATGCGCCACATGACGGGAGGATGGCTCAAAGGGCAGTGCCCGCAGTTCTATAACGTACGGGACGACCTAGCCATCATTGATGGGATCCTTCTGAAGCTAGACAGGATTGTCATTCCGCACAGTATGCGCCAGCTGGTTCTCCATCAAATACATGAAGGCCACCTGGGGGTCGAGAAGTGCAGACGGAGGGCCCGAGAGGCGGTATACTGGCCGGGCATCAGTGACGATATTGCCAACATGGTGCTCAACTGCACAACCTGACAAAGGTTTCAGCCGGCGCAACCTCCTGAGACGCTTCTGCCCCATGAGCTGGTGACGTCCCCTGGGCGAAGGTGAGTGTCGACCTATTTCACGCGCTTGGCATGGACTATGTTATCATCATGGACTACTTGTCCAATTACCCAGAAGTCATACGCCTACACGATCTGACGTCGCCTGCTGTCATCAGGGCCTGCAAAGACACCTTTGCTCGCCACGGCATTCCGATGACTGTCATGTCGGAGAATGGGCCTTGTTTTGCCAGCCAGGAATGGTCGTCCTTTGCCGCCTCGCATGGCTTCACACACGTGACGCCCAGCCCTCTGCATCCCCAGTCCAACGGAAAGGCGGAGAAGGGCGTTCACATTGCCAAGCGGCTCCTCTGCAAGGCTGCTGCTGCCGGATCGGACTTTCACCTCGCCCTGCTGGCCTATCGCTCGGCCCCACTAGCCACGGGTCCCTCGCCAGCACAGCTGCTGATGGGTCGCACCCTCAGAACCACTGTGCCTTCCATCCTGGCACCAACAATAGACCATGCTCCGGTACTGCATAAGATGCAACTGCAGCGTGATCGCCAGAAGAGATCGTACGACGCAATGGCAACTGATCTTTCCCCCCTGGCCCCTGGAGACAAAGTCTGCATTCATCTACCACACGGTGGCTGGTCAGCACCTGCCGAAGTTCTCCGACGCGTGGCTCCCCGCTCGTTCCTGGTACGCATGCCGGATGAATCCGTGCGTAGGCGCAATCGGCGAGCCCTTCGCCTACTTCCACACTCGCAACGGAACCACACACAGCCGCCGTGTCCTCCAATGGTTCCTGATAGTGACTTCGTGGAGCTGCCATATACCATGCCCCTTCTGTCGCCGCCCGTGGCCAGGCTCGCACCTCAGCCGGTGGTTCTCGACCCACCCTTGAGGCGGTCAACCCAAATTCGTCGCCCACCTACTAGACTGGACTTATGAGACTGTTCACACGTCAAAGTTTAGCAACTATTGTATTGTAACATGTTACTGTTTTATCGTTCCAGATCTCGTTTGACCGGACCACACTTCAAAGTTTTTCTTCTTTTGCTTTGGTACAAGCTCGTTAGCATGACACACCCGACATCGCCCCATGTATATAGTTACGCCACATGTACATGCTGTAAATATCACGCACACACACCTTTAGCTGCACTCAGGACACATTCATATTTATAACCACGTAGGCACATAATCTTGTAAAAAAGGAGGGATGTCATGATATTCAAACACACACATCATGATAGACAGACCAACAGACCAATTAGCATACATAACACGACAGCCAATCACAGACAAGGGCAGACACAGTATAAGACAAGAAACACGACACCTGGTGGACAGTCCATCTGGAGACAAGGACAAGGACAGGACCTGATTAACAAGACACTCACACAGTCACCACATGCTGAGTACCGAGACAGATCTGTAAATAACTAGTTGGAATAAAACTGCGTTGTACCAATCGGAACTGTGTTGGTTCATCTGTACCTCAGAGCACCCAACACCACACCACTGAATACCACTTTGCTACTGTGCTGCCCAAACGCCTTCTGCTCTGTGACGGTGAGGGGCTGCCTCCCGGTCCTTTCTCTGCCCCTGCAGTTGTGAGCCGTCTTCTCCTGGGGGGACAGATAATGCACCGTGTGAGACACTGGGATGCCGGCAGCACAGGGGATCCACGGCCAGTGGCCTGTGTGTACGGGGCACCCAACCATGGCGGGTGGTATGGGTGTTGGCAAGTGGTGCAGACTGGGGTGCAAGCGGCCTGCCGGCGGGTGGGTTCATTTGCCCTCTCGGTGGGGGGTGGGGTATAGGTGTGTGGGATCAAGGTTGGTGCCAGGGGCAGGGTGGTGGAGACTCACCCTGGTTGGCTTGGGGGTTTGGCCATCCTCACTCAGTGCTGCCTACCGTTGTGCTGGGTGGGGACCGCATGGGTAATGGGCGTCAGAGGCACGGTGGTGATGGTGATTCATCCTCGCCGCCTTGATGAGGTTGTTCAGCTTCTTCCTGCACTGTTGCATGGTCCTGGCGGTGGGGCCCACGGCACTCAGCCTCTGCCACCTACGTCCAGTCCCGGTTGACATCTACGGATGGTAGCTGCCTTCCCACCCTGGGGAACATGGTGTCCCGCCTCTCCTCCACGACATCCAACAGTGTCTCCAGCTCTGCATCTGCAAATCCTGGGGCCGCTCTATGGGGTGGCATCCTCTTGGCTGGAATGAGAGTGTGTGGGAGTGTTTATATGCAGCTCCAGCTTGTCAGGCTCTCCAGTGCCAATCCCGACTCCAGCGAATCCAATGCCGACATCTGTTGAAATCGCACTAGTTCCACGTGGCGCAGTGCTGCTCCATTAGCGTGTCTTGAATTGCTCTGGGACTGCGCCGCTATCATTGCCGTTTAGAAATCAGTCAATCTTTACTTTACACAGTTTCAATGACTGAGCTTCCACAGCCCCCTGTGGTACGGAATTCCAAAGATTCACAGCCCTCTGTGTAAAAAGATTTCTCCGCATCTGGGTCCAAAGTCACTGGCCTTTAATTTAAAATTTTGTCCCCTGATTCTAGATTCTCCAACCTGGTGAAACATCTTGGCTGGGATTCACCAATATTGCGGCCAATTGATGGCGCCAGCGTCAAAACCGGCGTGAGCGACACCGGTGTCAACGAGCCTCCACAGGCCCAGCCATTCTCCTCTTCCTCAGGGGCTAGAACGGCGCTGGAGTGCTGTGTGCTGCTCCGGCGCTTAAAGCTGGCCCTACATGGCCGGTGCGGGTCCGCGCATTCGCGCCACGTCCGTCTCCGGAGCCGGCACATGCGCGTGGTTGCCGTCTCCACGGCGGCCCCCAGGCAACATGGCGGAGCCCTACATGGGCCCGGCGGGGAGGAACATAGGCGCCCCCGGAATGAGCGCGCCCGTCGATCGCTAGCCCCCGATTGCGGGCCTGGCCACCGTGGAGGCCCCCCTCCATTGCCCCCCCCGCCGGAGTCAGATCCCCCCGCCCCCCACCACGACGGCCCCTGCAGCCAAAACACTGAGGTCCCACCGGATAGGACCATATGTAGACCACGCCGGCGGGACTTGACAGAACTAGGCCCGTCGAGCGCAAAGCATCGCCGCGGAGGCCGTTTTCAATGGCCCCCGACCGGCGCTGCGGCGACCGCGCCGGCGCGATTGGCAATGATTCTCCGGTCGCCAGAGAATCGACGGCCTGGCGTCAGAGCGGCGTGGCAGGATTCTCCCCCCCCCCCCCCCCCCTCCCCCCCCCCCCGCCGATTCTCCGACCCGCCGCAGGTTCGGAGAATCCAAGCCCTTACTTGCAACCACCCTATCCACCCTTTAAGTATTTTGTAGGGTTCAATGAGATCGACTCCTTCAATACAGAATACAGACCCAGTTTCCCCAATCTCTCTTCATAGGACAGTCCCACCATCCCCAGAACAAGTCTAGTGAATATTCATTACACTTCCTACATGACAATACTATCCTCCCTGAGGTAAGAGGACCAAAACTGCATGCAGTGTTCCAAGTGTAGTCGAATCAAGGTTCTGTACAATTGAAGCAAGACTTCAGTACCTCTGCACACAAATCCTCTTGCAATAAAGGCAAACATTCCGGGGGCGATTCTCCGAGCCCGGCGCCGGGCCAGAGAATCGCAGCAACCGCGCCACACCGCCCCGACGCCGGTGTGCGATTCGCCGAGGTGCGGAGAATCGGCTGCATTTGCGCCGCCGCGTTTGATGCGCCGCCGGCCGCAGGCCGCTGGAATAGGCGGGGCCGCTGATTCTCTGGCCCAGGTGGGTCGAGCGGCCGCGCCGATACGACAGAGTCCCGCATGCCCCCCGGGCCTACATTCTGGCGCAGCTGGCCCCTGATCACCGATGCCATGTTGGTCGGGGCTGGCGCGCTAAAGAAGTCCCCCGCGTATGCGCAGGTTGGCGCGGCACCCATTTGGCGCCGCAAAAGGTGGCTGGAGCGGTGGGAACCGCTCCAGCGCCGTGCTGGCCCCCTGTGGGGACCTGAACTGGTCGTACCCGGGCCCAGTTCGTGCCGTTGGCGCGACGTCGGCGTGGATCGCGACAGCGTTCACGACGGCGCAAACCCTTGGGCTCCATATTGGAGACTCGCCCCCTCCATTAGCCTTCCGAACCTGCATGTGAGCTTTTAGTGAATTATTGATGAGGACACACAAATTCCTTTGTACATCTACACTTTCTAATCACTCAGCGTATAAGAAATACTCAGCACATCTGTACAGCCTGCTAAAGAGGATAGTCTCATATAATCTGAAATTAGATACCTTGCCTCTCGCAACCATGAAGTAAAGTTTTTGTCCCTAACTATTTTGGATTCTTGGCCACATGCAAAACAATTTATTATTGTCAATGATTTGCATGAAATTAAGTGAGCTTTCCAGTCACTCAAGCTCTAGAAAACCTCATTGCATTTCAGCTGTTGAATGTTTTTTTAATTTCTCTCATGACTGGGGTTGTGCAAAACTGAACCAGACAGCGTATTGAAGAATGGAGCTGAGGGCAAAAAGCAATTTGACAGCTGAAAATGAACAAATCCTCTGGAGCAGAAGACATTCCACTCGTCATTCGAGAACACAGCAGAGAGACTCTCCTGGCATGGCTGCACAAAGTCAGTTCCCTCACCTGGGAAGAGGAGTGAAATTCGGGGGATCACTGGGACACCATGATTGCAACTATATTCAAGATGGGAGTCAAGTCTGGCTGCAGTAACTATGAACATATGAACAAGGAGCAGGCCATTCAGTGCCTCTCCACAGAGAAGTCTTCCCACTGTCTGCCACAGGGAAAATCATTGCAAGGATCCTTCTCAATCGTCTTTTCTCAGTGGCTGGCAAACTCCTTCCAGAGTGGCAATGCACTTTTTTCCCAACAAGAGGCACGACAGACACGATTATTCAAGAAAATTGCAAGGAACAGCACCACTCTACGTAGCTTTTTTCAACCTCATGAAAGCCTTTGACTGTCAACTGTGGGGCCTTATGGAGTATCCTCCTCAAATTTGGCTGCCCTCAGAAATTTGTCACCCTCTTCCACCCATTCAGGATGAAATGTAAGCCGTGATCCTCACCAATGCCACCCCACTCTCCATAGACCCTGGGCGGGATTCTCCGTAGCCCAACGGCGAAATCACGAACAGCGATTGGGCGGAGGATGGCTCCCGACGGCAAAATCGGGGTAGGATTTGACGCCGGTTCACGATTCTCCACCCCCTCCAAATCGGCGTTATCGGGACGCGCGCATTCGGCCCACTCGCGATGCTCCGTCCCCGATGGGCCGAGTTCCCGATGCCGCGGGCCACGTGTGGTCCCTGCGGTCAGGAGCCTGGTGTGTCAGCCAAGATGCATGCCGCTGGCCAGGGGCGCTTCTGCTAGGGCTGGGGGAAGTGGTGGGGGGTGGGCAGGAGGTGGGCTGTGGGGTCGGAGTGCGTGGGTGTGCGGTCCAGCACGGCTGGTGCCACGTTTTCAGACGTGACTGATGCGTGTGTGGGGAGTGTAGGCGTGCGTGGCTGCAGCTTGTCAGCCCTGCACAAGTGCAGCCCAGGACCCAACGATTCTTGGGCTATTTTCCGCAAGTTCCATGGGTGTCTCACGCAGTGCCGGTTCTGGCCTCTCACCTGTACCGGAATCGGTGAGGGTTTCACGCTGATTTTCCCGTCGTGAAACACTACGGATCCTCCGTTGGCACCTACACTTAGCCTCAGAAAGGGAGAATCTAGCCCCCTGTCTCAGTGAAAACAGGGGTAAATCTCTGGTGCCGGAGAATTCAGCGGCCAGTGGGGGCGGAATTCACGCCGCCCCCCGGCGATTATCCCGCCCGATAACTTAATCTGAAATCACAACATCAAAATAAACTTTTCACCCCCCTCTTCTCTTTCAAAATCTGAAACAGTTGTGCAGTTGGTCTCAGGAACCCCCTTATAGTGAATTGGGATTTGGGGGTATCGGGGGTCACGTTGGGGGCTTGAGAGATCGGGATGCCTTTTTTAAATGGCGTCCTGATCTTTCACTGCACTGAGGAGTTCTGGCGAGCAGAGCTCCTCAGTGCAGAGAATGGGCTGTATGGGCTTGTCGGGGATTTCCCCGCTGAAGCCCCCGATCTATCCGGATGGACGTTAGATAGTGGGATGTTTCTCAGCGCTGGGCACAGGAGTGAGTAGGGGAATGTGAGGGAAGGACTGGGTTGTGCCATAGCGATTGAGAAGGCCACATCCAGAGATCGCACAGATTGGCTGCTCTAAAAGCTGGCCATGGCTAACTAAAGAGGTTGAAGATAATATCAAATTGAAAGAAAAAAGCATACCATTCCACAAAGATTAGCGGCAGGTCAAAAGATTTGGCAGCATATTTTAAAAATGCAGAAAATGACTGGAAGAACAATAAGGAGGGCTAAGTCAGAGTACAAGTGATAGGTGGCTGAAACCATAAAACAGATAGTAAGAGATTTTACAGGTATTTAAAAGGAAAAGAATAACTAAGGTGAGCCTTGGTCCTCTGGAGAGTGTGTATGGGGAATTAGTAAATAAAGAAACGGTAAACGGATTGAACAGATATTTTGAGTCTATCTCCACTGTTGTGGATACAAATGACATCCCAGAAATGTGAATCAGGAGATGAAAGGGAAGGAAGAACTTAAAACAATTACAATCACCAGGAAAAAGGTAAGGAAAAATTATGCGAACAATAAGCTGACAAACCCATAGGTCCTGATGGACTCCAACCTGGTCTTAAAAGAAGCGGCTGCTGAGATAGGAGATGCATTGATTTTAATTTTCCTAGATTTTGGAAAGATTTTTCAGATTGGAAAATAGCAAATGTAATTCTATTCAATAAAGGAGGGAGACAGAAAGCAGGAAACCACAGACCAGTTAGCTTAACACATGTCATAGGGAAAATGCTGGAACGTATGATCAGGGAAGTTATAGCGGGATACTTAGAAAATCAATCAGGCAGAGAGAACACGTTTTTGTGAAAGGCAAACGCAGTTTGACTAATTAGGAATCTATGAGGAAATGTCGAGCAACATGGATGAAGAGGAATCTGTAGATGTGGTGTTCAAAGGTTTCCAAAAGCCATTTGACAAAGATTACTGCACAAAATACAAGCTCATGGTGCAGAGAGTTACATGTTAGCATGGACAGAGGATTGGTCATTTAATAGAAAACAAGGAGTTGACATAAATGAGTCATTTTTAGGTTGGCAGCATGTAACAAGTGGAGTGCCACAAGGATCAGTGCTGAGGCCACCACTATTTAATCTATATCAGTGATTTAGATAAAGGGGCTGAATGTATAATTGTTAAATCTGCAGATGATAGGTAGGAAAGAAAGTTGTGAATAGGTCTTAAAGAATCCGCAAAGGAATAAGGAAAAATTAAGTAGATAGGGAAAAATTGCCAGATGGAGTATAATGTGGAATTTGTTCATTTTGGCAGAAAGAAAAGAAAAGCATTGATCTATGAAGAGAGATTACAACACTCTGTGGTGCCTCAGGATCAGAGAATCCCGCCCCTTGTGTTTGTAAACTGTGTCCCCTAGTTCTGGTCTCTCGCACAAGGGGAAACATCCTCTCAGCATTCACCTGGTCAAGTCCCCTCATGATCTTAGGGGTGGGATTCACGCCGACCCCCTGCCGGGCCGAGAATCCAAAACATAAACAAAAAATGCTGTGAGTATCCAGTCAGTCTGACAGCGTCTGTGGTGAGAAAATGACGAGATAGCCTTTCACGATCAGCTTGTTCTTGAAAAATGAAAAGAAGTGAACAGGTACCTTGCTACATTCAGGAAAAGGGAGACAACCATATTTATATGTATAATATATGCAAAATATAAAAAGAAAAACCATTGTGTAACGGTGCAGCAGAATGCAATAATCTCAGTGAAACATTAAAGAAACAGGCAAAATAGAGGAAAACAGTATTGAGAAAACAAAAACCTACAAAAATTTAATACAATTTCTCAAGTGCTAAAGTGAAAAAGAGGAGGTAGTAAAAAGGTAGGAGTAGTATGAGCATGTGATAAGATAATGGAGCCATAAAGAAAGGAAATCAAAGCAAATGACAGATTATTATACGTCATGCCTAATTTGCGATTAGCTGAAGGATGAGGCAGGCAGAAATGGAGCATGAAGAATTGACAAAGCAGGGCAGGCGCCCAACATGCCAAGAGCGTAGGAAAATATAACAGAGCAGCTCATTACCAAGAATAGAGACTGCCAGAGGGAATGAAGTTCCAATGAAGTTCCATCGCAGTGGGCAGATTCTCCGGTCTCCCAGCGACGTGTTTCTGGGCAGCGGGAGATGGCGTGCCGTTCACTGGCTGTGGGATTCTCTGCTCCCTCCGCTGTCAATGGGAATTCTCATTAAAGCCACCCCAGCTCGCCATGAAACCTGAGGGCGGGCGTGCACTGCCGACGGGACCAGAGAATATCCTGCTGTCAGTGAACAGCGGGAGAGTTCCGGCCAGTTTCTCTCATCCCCCTGAAAAACTGGTACCCTCACCCTTACATCACCTAGCACATTAACATGGGACAGGGAATTGAGGTGGCACAAGGCAGGAAGCTGGAGTTGCATTTGTGGCTAGAAGAGAGGGGCTTTGCTCAATACCTTTTTTTTTAACAAACTATTTTATTGAGGTATTTTAGGCATATAGAAAAAGTGACATTGTACAAATAAAAAGTCAAGACACAAATTAAACATAGTGCAAACCACGGCTCTGCTCACGCAAGGACCTGCCTCAATATCCCCCTGCTCTACTCTACCCTAGCCACCCCCCCCTTCTAGCTGATGCTTACTCCTCTGCGAAGAAGTCAGGCTGGATCAGGCTGAGCCTGGCGCATGTTGCGGTTGTGTTTACTCTGCTCAGGGCTTCTGGCCAGACACCGTCCTCCAGCTCCCCCCCGAGCTCCTCTTCCCACTTAAGCTTCAGGTCCTCGGTCTGCGTATCCTCAGCTTCCGTTAGTTCCTTGTAGATGTCTGAGACTCTACCCTCTCCCACCTCTCCCCCTAGAAACTACCCTGTCCTGCCTCCCATTCGGCGGGAGACGTGGGAAGGACGGCACCAGTCTGCGTACAAAATCCCGCACCTTTAAGTATCTAAAATTGTTCCCTCTCGCCAGCCCAAACATCTCCTCCAGCGCCCTCATGCTCGGAAAGCTCCCTTCCAAGAACAGATCCCCCATCCTCACAATCCCCGCCCTCCTCCACAGTCGATACCCCCCATCCATGTTCCCTGGGGCAAATTGGGGTCCACACTGATGCTCTTACCTCCCCTACATGCCTCCTCCACTGGCCCCAGATCCGAAGAGCCGCCACTACTATCGGGCTGGTGGAGTACCGTACCGGCGGAAGCGGCAGAGGCGCCGTGATCAGGCTGCTAAGCTAGTGCCCCTGCACGAAGCAGCCTCCATCGGCTTTGCTCAATACTATCCAACTGTTTGGTCACAACACAAAAGAGAAAAGTTTACTGTAAGCAGCAAATTCAATTTCTTGGGCTGGAACAAGTATTAATCAGGAAGAAGTGTTAGGGGCCCTGAATAGTGGTGTGGGTGGAGTTGAATAGGCTAGTGCACTGTGCAATGTACTGCAGGCTGCTGAATAATCACAGAGAGAAGGAGGATGGTACTACTGGTGAGGGTAGGGTTGCCAACCCTCTAGGAATGGCTGGTGTACTGGAATCGGTTACAATCACTCCAGGAGATGGGAATATTATTTTGTACCATTCCCACTCAGCTGGTGAATCAGTGCTCCTCCATGTTGACCACCATTTGGAGGAAGAACTAAGGGTGGCAAGAGCGAAGAATGTACTCTGGGTGGGGGACTTCAATGTACATCACAAAGAGTGGCTCGTTGTACCACCACAGACCGAGCTGCCCAGGTCCTAAAGGACAAAGCTGCTAGACTGGGACTGCAGCAGGTGGTGAGGGAACCAACAAGAGGGAAATAGGGGATGTGTTCTTTCATGTGTTTAGGGTGGAAGCTGGAGAAGTGGAGCATTGTGAGGTTATCTGTAGGCTTGCAGCAAAGCGAAGTGCTGAGGTGACCACCCTTGATGGAGATGTGTGTGTCCAAGAATGCAACCAATTCCGGAGGGTAGTCCATGTTGAGTCTGATGGTGGGATGGACCTTATTGGTGTCATTGTGTCGTTGTTTGAGTGATTCTTCGTCGTGGGCCCAAAGGAAAAAATGTCATCGATGTATCTGTTGTATAGCGTTGGTTGAAGGTCCTGTGCAGTGAGGAGGTCTTGTTCAAACTTGTGCATGAGATGTTGGCATATTGAGGTGCAAATGTAGTCCCCATGGCTGTTCTGTATGTCTGGATGAAGAACTTGTTGTCGAAGGTGAAGACGTTGTGATCCAGGATGAAGCGGATGAGTTGCCGAATTGTGTCTGGAGATTGGCAGGTGTCGGTGTTGAGTACCTAGGCTGTTGCAGCAATGCCGTCATCATGGGGGATGTTGGTGTAGTGTGCCGAGACGTCCATTGTGACGAGGAATGTCCCTAGTTCAACTGGTCCATGGGTGCTGAGTTTCTGTAAGAAGACCGTCGTGTCACGACAGAAGCTGGGGGTTCGTTGTACGATAGGTTTCAAGATGCCCTCGATGTAGCCAGAGAGGTTCTCACACACTGTCCCATTACCTGATACGATAAGATGGCTTGGTATGTTGGCCTTGTGTATTTTCGGGAAGCAGGAGAGATCTCCAATGCGGGGAATACATGGGATAAGAGCACATAGGGTGCTATGAAGATCTGGATCAAAGATCTTTGCGAAGCGTAATTTCCAGAGGCTTTGCTACCGATTCTCCCAATCTGGATTGGTGCTCCCAGAAGAGCGTCTTGGACAAGGCCTCCTTTGTGGTGTTGGGTGCTCTGAGGTACAGATGAACCAACACAGATGCGATTGGTACAACGCAGTTTTATTCCAACTTGTTATTTACAGATCTGTATTGGTACTCAGCACGTGGTGATGTGTGAGTGTCTTGTTAATGAGGTCCTAGCCCTGTCCTTGTCTCCAGATGGACTGTCCACCAGGTGTCGTGTTTCTTGTCTTATACTGTGTCTGCTCTTGTCTGTGATTGGCTGTCGTGTTATGTGTGCTAATTGGTCTGTTGGTCTATCTATCATGATGTGTGTGTTTGAATATCATGACATCCTTCACCTCCCTCATGGAGAGATTCCTCTCTCTGCCTCCTCCTTTTTATGTCCTGCTTATGTGAAGAACAGTTGACACTGCCACTACTGCCTGTAGATACTCAAAATCTGATATGTCATCAGTGTGCCTGGCAGCATTTGTGGAGAGAGAAACAAAGAAAATGGGGTGGATTCTCTGCCCACCAACGCCAAAATTACGTTTGGCGATGGGGTGGAGAATCCATTTTGATGCACGAAATCGGGAGCACTGCCGGTTCTTCAATTCTCCGCCCCCGAAAATCGGCGTACTCGTGGAGTACGTCACGCCGAGTATCCACCACCTCTGGCACCAAAATGGGGGGTAGCAGGCAGCCATCGTAGAGCTCACAGCTCCAGCTACCGATATGGCCCCCCGCACTTCCGGGTCAGAGACCTCGCATGCGCACGGCGGCTGCTGCCAGCGGCCCGCCGTGCTCTATGGCGGACGTGGACCGGGGAAATAGTGCCCCGCATCGGCCGCTCGCACACCCGGATCGCCCGCACACATTGCCCACAGTTTTTGACGCCAGTTTTCCCGACGGCGTAGGGACTTGGTCCCAAAAACAGAGAATCCAGGCCAATGGCTGGAATGTTCAGTTTGAGGATGACCATGGAAGGAAGAAGGCTGGAAAAATGGTGTGGGAGGGTATCAGGGTGCCCAATGCCATTTTGGCAATGGCAGGATAGTTTGTTGATTGGCTGCCCACTGGAAGACCAATTGAGCCAATTAAGTCACCAATTAAGATCACTTCTTACCACTGAGCGTTTTGCCCACATTAGGAGGGCCCACTGTCATAGGGGGTGAACACTGGGTGAAAGCTGGAGACCTCCCAGCAGGCCCTGGACCTCCTTTCTGAGCGTTCCATGGCCCATGGAGGGGTTTTCTGGTTGGAACGGCCACCCCTGTGACTAGTCTCCACGTACAAAATATACCTGTGTCCCTGGCTAATCACTGGAACCTGGTCTCCTGGTCCTAATATCCCGCAACCTCAGATGCCTCTCTTTGTAGACCTGCCCATCAGTGCGCCCTCTCCTGTAGTTGCAACCTCAGCAATGGCCAGTACTAGTTTGCGCTGCTGATGTTGCTGAGTGCTGGCCCTCTGATTGGACTGACAGCTCCTGGAGGAGAGCCACTGAACTCAATCACTAGGTGGCCCCGATGGAGTTGCTGTTGGAATATGCCTCTGTGGGTCCCACTGCTGGCCGCACCCAGTTGTAAGGTCATTGACCTGAAAAATTTTAACTTTATTTCTTCCTCCGCAGAGGCTGCCAGACCTGCTGAATATTTCTAATATTCTGCTGTTATTTAAGTGACAAATGCTCCTGACCTGCAACTTGTTGAATAGCCCTTTAAATAGCCCCAGAGCAGAGCAATTTTACCTTATATTGTTTGTTAATTTGGGAGTGAATCAGGAAGACATTGCCTGTACTTCTGTTCACCAATTTTGGCACCCTAGCATTGCATTAGCCCAGGCATGTCAATGGGTGTCACGATCGTGCACACGCAACAACTTCAGTCACATGCATGAGATCATAACATTACAAGATATCAGGGCAGGAGTAGGCCATTTGGCCTATCAAGCTTGATCTAATGCAGGCATCACGTTCACTTTCCTTTCTGCCCGCATAACCTTTAACTCCCTGATAGACTAAAATGCTGTCAAACTCATCCAGGAATATATTCAATGATCCAACATCCGCTGAGCTCTGGAGAGATACACTTGCACAACTCCAGTTAAGTTAGGCAGTGCAGAAAGTGACTGGAAGCTTCACCCACATTACAAATCCTCAGGCATACCTTTGCAGCGGCGCTGTTTACTCCCTCTATCTTAATCCCAACATTGGTACAGCACTTCATAAGCACTTTCCGATCAGTGATTCTCATGAGGTCTGTATTAAGGTTAGTTATTTGTAGTTATATAGCTGCATTTACAAGAGGTAAGACTCGTTTCATTCCTATTTGGAATTGCATCTGAGGGAACAGGGTGCCAAACCACTGTCGGAGACAATTGCCACAACTGGTGCATATTTGTCTTTAGCATTCTGTGAATTTTCTCGGGAACTCTTCCAATTCAACATTATCAACAGTAGCAGCTTATTCCTAACTGGGGCAATTTCAGGCGGCACAGTGGTGCGGTGGTTAGCACTCCTGCCTCACGGCACCCAAGGTCCCAGGTTTGATCCTGGCTCTGGGCCACTGTCCGTGTGGAGTTTGAACATTCTCCACGTGTCTGTGTGGGCTTCACCCCCACAACCCAAGATGTGCAGGGTAGGTGGATTGGCCACGCTAAATTGCCCCTTAATTGGAAAAAATGAATTGGGTATTCTAAATTTATATTAAAAAAAACTAGGGCAATTCTCAGTGGGTGTTTTGATAGATCATGAAAGATATCCGTCACTTACAGTTAAGCACAAAAGGCAGAGTTTCAATCTTACACACCTCGTCTCAGGTCAGGTCGGATATAGAGCAACGCTCCATTTGTGTCTATACACTAGAGCAGAGTAAGTCCTAATGTATTCACCTGAAAGTTTATTTAACATTTCCCTATTTTTGTTTCATTCATTCTTGGGATGTGAGCATCACTGGCGAGGCCAGTATTTATTGTCCATCCTTAAATAAACTTGAGAAGGTGGTGGTAAATTTCCAGCTTGAACTGCTGCAGCCCACGTGGTGTGGGTACACTCATAAAGTTGTTAGTAAGGAAGTTCCAGGCTTTTTGGCCCAACAACAGTGAAGGAACAGCAATATATTTACAAGTCAGGCTTGGAAGGGTACATGAAGGTGGTGATGCTTACATTCGTCTGGTGCCCAGGGGCGGGATTCTCCGCAATCGGCGCGATGTCCGCCGACCGGCGCCAAAAACGGCGCGAATCGGTCCGGCATCGCGCCGCCCCAAAGGTGCGGAATCCTCCGCATCTTGAGGGGCCGAGCCCTAACCTTGAGGGGCTAGGCCCGCACCGGACTGATTTCCACCCCGCCAGCTGATGGGAAAGGTCTTTGGTGCCCCGCCAGCTGGCGCGGAAATGACGTTGCTGTGCGGCGCATGCGCGGGAGCGTCAGCGGCCGCTCACGGCATCCCCGCGCATGCGAAGTGGAGGGGGTCTCTTCCGCCTCCGCCATAGTGGAGACCATGGCGAAGGCGGAAGGAAAAGAATGCCCCCACGGCACAGGCCCGCCCGTGGATCGGTGGGCCCCGGTCGCGGGCCAGGCTACCGTGGGGGCACCCCCCCGGGGCCAGATCGCCCCGCGTCCCCCCCCCCCCGGAGCCCGCCCGCGCTGCCTAGTCCCGCCGGTAAGAGAGGTGGTTTGATTCTTGCTGGCGGGACAGGCATTCCGGCAGCGGGACTTCAGCCCATCGCGGGCCGGAGAATTGCTGGGGCGGGGGGGGGGGGGGGGGGGACCGCCAACCGGCGCGGCGCGATTCCCACCCCCGCCGAATATCCGGTGCCGGAGAATTCGGCAACCGGCGGGGGCGGGATTCACGCCAGCCCCCGGCGATTCTCCGATCTGGCGGGGGGTCGGAGAATCACGCCCCTTGTTCTTCTAAGTGGTAGAGATTGTGGCTTTGGAAGGTGGTATCAAAAGGGCCTTGGCGTTTGAACAGCTTGGCTAGGAGCATGGCTAGTGTTGTGTCCTATGTCTCCGAGATACGCAGATACCAGCTTCAATGCATGCCAGAGTTTTATTCAATGCTTCAAAATGTTTGTTCTCATGCCGGCAACTGCTTGCTTCAATTTTGTTTCTTTTTCTCAGTTGCCAAACCCAGGCTTAACTAATCATAACCAGAGAACAGACAACAGATACCAGACACACATAACCAAACACTGAAACATTTCCTTGTAAAACTAAAGACCTTGGGCGGGATTCTCCGGTCACCAACGCCGAAATCGCAATCAGCGATCGTCCTGGAGAATCCATGTTTGCGTTGAAATCGGGGGCGGCGTTGCCTTTGTGATGCTCTGCCCCCTCAAAAACAGCGAACTTGCAGAATACGCCGCATGCACAGAACGGCACCTGAGGCCCTCCCCTAATGCTACGCTCCCGATGGGCCGAGTTTCCAACGACATGGAACTTTGTCCAATTTTCTTTGTGAACCTGGCATGGCGGCTGCGGACTAAGTCCAACGCCGCCACAGTCGGGTGGGAGCCGTTCCGCGGGCGGGGGGGGGGGGGCTTTTGTGGGAGCTGCCGGCACTGGTGGGGCATGGTCTGGGGGTGGCGAGCCTGGCCAAAGGGGGGCATTATTTGGCAGGCCAGGTCCAGGTGCAGCCGCCGCCATGTTGCACGGCGCAGCAGCTGCAGGCCGTCGGCATGCGCATGCAGGGCCACGGACCTGCCAATTCTCCAGCTGTATTCGCAGGTAAAGACGGGGGCTTTACGCTGCATGCCTGCTTGCACCCCACCAGACAGGGAATCGCTGAAGCTTTTGCACTGTTTTTGCAGGCGATAGGAGCCACTGTTCCCACACCGGCGCCAGCACTTAGTCTTCAAATCAGAAAATCAAGTCCCTTATTTAAAATTAAACCATCCTACACATCAATCATATGCACATTAAATCATTTCTTAGAGTGTAGCTTGGCCATTTTCTCAAAGGACAGAAGATTTAAAGGTCTCTGGTGATGGATGCTGCTGAGATATATGAATTTGTGGCTGTGGTTCTGCATGATCAACTCGATGAGGTGGATGATCAACATCACTGTCACTCATCAGAAAAGCAAGTGTATCCCAGGGTTGGGCAGAAATGTGAGGTTGAGGTTACAATCAGGTCGGCCATGATCTTGTTGAATGGCAGAGTAGGCTCAAAGGGCTGAGTGGGCTACTGCTGCTCCTAACTCATATGTTCATATGTATAATCACTGTCCTCAAAATATCCTGGCCCACCCTCTACAAGTCCCACTTTGTGTTGTTATCCAAGAAGTAGCAATCATTTGATCTGCTTTGGTCCTAATAAGTTCATGTTGTAATTTGACCACTTGGTGCAAATCTAATCTCGAACTTCAAAATTGTGGTTCTCTTGTCACAACAAGCTTCTGCTTTACCTTATCACTTTGCAATTTCTTCTGCTTTTGCTCGGACGCTCTCATTTGATTGCAGTGATGGCTTAAGAATGGTCAGCTGCATATGAAAGCTAAGACCTTCCATAAGTTCGGCTAGTGGCTTTCCAGCCAGAGAGTATGGGATTGATCGACAGTCGAGAAGCAGGGTGCGAATAGATTGTTCTCTGACAGATTGTCCTGTATCATCCTGTTGAATTGTTCAATGCAATTGTTCTATTGAAGCTTGTATTGTAATGTCAGGTGGCGATGAGGTCTTCAGCTTGCTAGGAACTCCAAGAACTGACTGGAAATAAATTGTTCTCCATTGTGTAGTGATAGCCTTTGGAAAAACCCATTGAGTGAATAGCTTGTCTAAAATGTCAATTACCAAAGTGGTGGTTATGGAATGGGTGGCAGTGATTTCCCGCCATTTGCTATGTAGATCATGAACAGCAAGTGAAAAATGTTGATTGCTAAGAGCTGCTTGTACTTCTCCAGAAATATCAACTTGGAGACAATGCTGTGTATTTGTTGGCAATGGGGCTGCTTGTAGAGGTGTAGGACACAGTTTAACAGATATTTCATGGAGTCTATAGGTTACACAGTTTCTAACAAACACTTATATGCAACAGTCTATTGCTGGCCACTAGACTGCTTCACAGGACCATTATTTTACCTTAACAACACCAGGATGTCCTTCACAGTCAAGATAGAATACACGTTGATGTAGCATTTCAGTATAGTTGCTCAAGTTTCAGACGCAATACAGTTATCAACAAACAATGCGTAGATGTCGATGATGATGTTCTGACGTGGTTAACGATGCAGTCAATGCTTGGTGATTGGTGCAGAGAGTGAACTTTCTACCATAAAAATACATGTGCCAAAGTTCACACGTGTTGCTGCAGGCTGGTGTTTCCTACTCTCTAGTAGGGTATTTGCGATGAGCTTCTGACAACGGGGTGTAACGCATAAGCAATTGATCATTTGTATCCTTCAAGGTACGGTGAGAGTTCATCTCCAATCGCATTTCCTGATGCACATATTGTGACAGATGTTTCCATGCAAGGACTGGCAGAGATGTTATCTTCAGCAACATTGTTTAATGTGCCATTGTCTATTCTCATGGTGCATCTTTGCACAGGAGCTTCCAAAGAGGTTCCATGATTTCTGCATACTTAAGGACAAATGTGTGATAGAAGTTGGCAGTACTGAAGAACAATGCAAATTCTTACATATTAGATGGCGTCAGAAGCGTATGTCAATCTTACATGCCTTAAATGTCCTTGTCGAGTGTCAAATTGTGTAACACAAGCCAAGTGAGCACCACCGATAACTGCTGATTATCTTCTCTATTGTCACTTCCATGGGCAACGATGTTATCAAGTGGCTGCATATTCCTTCAATGTCTGAAATCCGACTCACTACGGTGGTGTCATCAGCAAATTTGAGAATCGAGTTGGAGGGGAATTTAGCCACACAGTCATAGGTGTATAAGGAGTATAGTAGGGGGCTGAGGACACAGCCTTGTGGGGCACTGGTGTTGAGGATGATCGTGAGGAGGTGTTGTTGCCTACCCTTACTGATTGTGGTCTGTGGGTTAAGAAGTTCAGAATCCAGTCGCAGAGGGAGGAGCCGAGGCCCAGGCCATGGTGTTTGGAGATGAGTTTCGGAGGAATAATGGTGTTGAAGGCTGAGCTGCAGTCGATTAATTGGAGTCTGACATAGGTGTCTTTGTTATCTAGGTGTTCCAGTGTTGAGTGCAGGGCCAGGGAGATGGTGTCTGCTGTGGACCTGTTGTAGCGGTAGGCGAACTGTAGTGGATCAAGGCAATACGGGAGGCTGGAGTTGATTTGTGCCATGACTAACCTTTCAAAGCACTTCATAATGATGGATGTCAGAGCCACTGGACAATAGTCATTAAGGCACGCTGCTGGACTTTTCTTTGGTACAGGGATGATGGTCGAGTCAGATATATTATCAAATGATGAGCACTTCTACAATGTGGGTGTCTGGCCACTATAGGCTCCCTGGCATATCCAGTGGAATGTATATCATTTAGACATCACACTTTTCTATAGCCCAATTTTTTCAAGAGCACTTACACCATATCGAAGGAAATGCCGGACAATCATGGGCCAGTTAGTCTTACGTCAATGGTGGACAAATTAGTAGAATCAATCCTGATTAATTGTAATAAATATATGATTAACTGTCACATAGAAAGGCATGGACTAGTCAGAGATAGGCAGCATGGATTTGGTAAAGGAAGTTCTTACCGAGGGGAGCACAGTAGCACAGTGGTTAGCCCTGCTGCCTCAAGGCGTCGGGGTCCCAGGTTTGATCCTGGCTCTGGTCACTGTCCGTGTGGAGTTTGCACATTCTCCCCGTGTATGCATGGGTTTCGCCCCCACAACCCAAACGATGTGCAGGGTAGGTGGATTGGTTACGCTAACTTGCCCTTAATTGGAAAAAATGAATTGGATACTCTAAATTTTTTTTTTTTTGAAAGGAAGTTCTTGACTCACAAATTTAATTGAATTCTTTGAGGAAGTGACAAGAAGGGTTGATGAAGGTAGTGCAGTGGATGTGGTGTACATGGATTTTAGCAAGATGTTTGACAAAGTCACACAGATTGATCAAGAAAGTGAAAGCCCATGGGGTACAGGGTAATGTGGCAAACTGGGTAGAAAGTTGGCTTAGTAACAGGAAACAATGGCCGTGGCTGCCCATGTTATTAGAAAGGTTTTTCAAGTGATGTTCCACAGGGTTCAGTGTTGGGACCCTTACTGTTTGTGTTATGTATTAATGATGTGGATATGAACGTGGGGAGCACGATTGGGAAATTTGCAGATGACACAAAGATTGGCCAAGTGGTGGACAATGTAGAGGATTGCTATAATCTCCAGAATTAGATAGGTGGGTTGGTGGAGTGGGCAGTAAAGTGGCAGATGGAATTTAACACCGAGAAGTGTGAGAGCATGCCTTTAGGGAGGTCAAACAGTTATAGGGAATACACAATAAATGGGAATATACTAAGTGAGGTAGATGAAGTGAGAGATCTTGGCGTTCAAGTACACAGGTCCCTAAAGGCAGCAGCTAAGTTGACAAGGTTGTGAAGAAAACATAAGTAATGTTCTCCTTCTTTGGCAGAGATACAGAATATAAAAGTAAGGATATAATGTTGGAATTGTATAAAACACTGGTGAGGCCACAACTGGAGTATTGTGTGCAGTTCTGGTCACCACATTACAGGAAGGATGTGATTGCCCAGGAGAGAGTGCAGAGGAGGTTTACAAGAATGTTGCCAGGGCTAGAGAAATGTAGCCATGAGGAGAGATTAGAAAGGTTGGGGTTATTTTCCTTGCAACAAAGAAGGCTGAGGGGTGACCTAATTGAGGTGTACAAAATTATGAGGGGAAGAGATAGAGTGGACACAATAAAATTATTTCCCTTGGTGGCGAATTCTAGAATCAGGGGACATAGATTCAAGATAAGTGGCACAAAGTGTAATAATAATAATAATCTTTATTGTCACAAGTAGGCTGACATTAACACATTAACACTGCAATGAAGTTACTGTGAAAATCCTCTAGTCGCCACATTCCGGCGCCTGTTTGGGTACACAGAGGGAGAATTCAGAATGTCCAGCTCACCCAACAGCATGTCTTTCCGGACTTGTGGGAGGAAACCGGAGTACCCGGAGGAAACCCACGCAGACACAGAGAGAACGTGCAGACTCCACACAGCCAGTGACCCAAGCGGGAATCGTACCTGGGACCTGGCGCTGTGAATCAACACTGCTGACCATTGCGCTACTGTGCGGCCCATGAAAGGGAACATGAGGAAGAACTTTTTTACGCAACGGGTAATGGGAGCCTGAAACTCGCTGCCTGATTTGGTGGCAGAGGCAGAGACCCTAAACTCTTTTAAAAGGTACCTGGATCTGCACCTTAAGTGCTCTAAGTTACAGGGCTATGGGCCAGGAGCAGGAAGGTAGGATTAGAAAGTGCACCTGGGTGTCCTAGGGCTGGCATGGACAAGATAGACAAATGGCTTCCTTCTGTGCTGTAACTTTTCTGTGATTCTATGAAATGTAGACGTGTTATCTGTGAGCTGCTCAAATACTCCTGATCTTTTGCTCCTAGACAATATGTGAGTATTACCTTCTTGCAGTTCGCTGCTACCTGTGGCCCGCCCATACCCATTGTGACCAAGTAGGTCTTTGAACCCCAAAATTCACAAATCACAAGCCTTGGGTGGGTACCCCAGCAAAGGAAGGAAAGGTGCTGAGGCCAGTAAAAGGCAACTAATCTCCACCATCCTTATTGGCTGTTACTCTGTTTCATACCTGAGTGATTTATTTTATGCTTATTCTTTTTAAATATCTGCTGTCATGCTTTCAGCTGCTTGCTAAAGTTTTGTTTCTTTGTCTCAGGTGCCAACCCAGGCTTAACTAATCACACACAGAGTACCAAGAGCAGACACCAGACGTACACATTCAAACACTGAACAGTTCAGCAATTGACCATGACAGCTAGTTCTGCAGAAGATTTCTTCAGTACTACAGCTGGGATGTTGTTGGGACTCATAGGGTTGGATTCTCCGTTGGCGGGATTAACCGTTGTGCTGCCAGCGCACCCAAGCCCGGCGATTTCCCAACGGTGTGGGGCTGCCCATAATGGGAAACCCCATTGGCCGGCTGGCGAGACAGAGAATCCCGCTGTGGCGGGATGGAGCATCCCCCCACCCCCAGTCTTTGTGGTAGCCAGTGTTCTCAGCCATTTCTTGATATCATGTGGAGATTGCAGGTTGGGTTGGAATATAATTCTGCTGCTGCTGATGGTCCACAGTGCCTCGCAGATGCCCATTTTTGAGCTGCCAGTTCTGTTATGAATCATTCAGCATAGCAGCAGTGCCACACAATAAGATAGAGAGTGTCCTCAGTGTGAGGATGATGCTTCATATCGACAAGTCATGTGACTCTCTTCTGACTGAATACGACTGTGCCGCCATCTCTGGACATAGAATCCATGCAGGCAGAAGGAGGCCATTCAAACCCTCCATAAGAGCACCCTACCTAGGCTCCCTCTCCTGCCCTATCCATCGAACCCCACCTAGCCTCCACACAATTGAACACAAAGAGGAAATTTTGCATGGCCAATCCACCTAACCTGCACATCTTTGGACTGTGGGAAGAAACCGGAGCACCCGGAGGAAACATTCGCCGACACGGGGAGAAAGTGGAAACTGCATCCAGACAGTCACCCTAGTCCGAAATTTAACCTGAATCACTGGGGCTGTGAGGCAGCAGTGCTAACCACTGTGCCACCGTGCCGTCCTTGGGGTGGTGATGGAGGAATCTGGATTGTTGACTGTAAGGTATGATCCAGTAAGTGAGACTGTCAGGCTGCAGCTTGGCTAGTTTAGAGGACCGCTGTTCCAATTTTGGCACAGATCCCCCGATGTTAGTAAGGAGGACCCTACAGGGTTGGCTGGACATGGTGTACCTTTGTTGTTTCCGGTGCCTAGATCAATGGCAGTCGTACTGTCTGTTTTGTTATTAATCAGTCGGGTTTGCTACATCTGAATGTCTTGCTTGGCCATTTTAGAGGTCAAAGAAGAGCCAAGCACATTGCTATGGTCTGGAGTCAATAAGTAGGCCAAACCAGATAAGGGCATCAGATTCCCTTCCATGTAGGGCATCAGTGAACCAACTGGGGTTTTAAAATGAAAACCCAGAAGTTTCATAGTTGTTATAACCTGCCTACTGACGATTGGCTGGGGACTAATGACTATCCCACAATCCTATGGGAGTATGAACTTCCCCAATGAGGGGGGCGGAGAAACTCCTACTATAAATAAGCTGACCAGTCCAGGAACCAGGAGGAAGGAGAAGGTAGCAAGGGAAGTTACTGCTACTGCTATGTATATATTGTTATAGTAAATAAACGTTATTATTTTGCATCCTTAAAACTCGTGCTGGATTCTTCGGGGCCCTTACAAAACTGGCGACGAAGGTAAAAGTGAATAGCTGTCTACACTGCTGAAGCCACCTCCCTGGATTTTTGTTGGATACAGGTTGGAAGTTGTTTTCTATTATACCATGCCTCTGTACGGACGTTTGGATGTTTTTGATGCTGCGCTGGAAAGCTGGAACCAGTACACGCAACGGATGCGTTACTATTTCCGGGCAAACAATATCACTGAAAACGAGCGCCAGGTGGTCATATTGCTCACCGCCTGCGGGCCGCATACGTTTGGGGTGATTAGGAGCCTTACGTACCCAGCTGCGCCGGACACCAAAACGTTTGACGAACTTGTGAATATAGTGGGGCAACACTTTAACCCAACCCCGTCCACGATAGTCCAGCGTTACCGGTTTAATACCGCTGAGAGGACCCCTGGAGAATCCCTTGCCGATTTTTTATCCAGGCTACGCGGGATTGCGGAATACTGTGACTATGGTGAGACCTTGTCAGAAATGTTACGCGACCGTTTGGTTTGCGGTATTAACAATGCGGCCGCCCAGAGAAAGTTGTTAGCGGAGCCAACATTGACTTTTCAACAGGCAATACAAATAGTCTTGTCCCGAGAGAGCGCAGAGCGAGGAGTACAGGAGTTACAGGGAATGGAAGTGCATGCCTTGGGGCGAAACCCTTTCCGCCCAAAAACGTCCCCCCGCACTCCTGCGGTACCTTGGGCGAGGCAACGACCAGACCGACGCCAGTGGCCATCGGACATTCCTCCCCGAAGGGAGCCTTCTCCAGAGCCAATGGATGAGGAGCCATGTCCGTGTCAGACTTGTAGGCGCCGACCCCGTCGCGGACGGCGGTCCTGGGGACGCCAGAGGCGCCGTCGTTCCGACCGAAACTGGGACCAGCCCAGGGGCCGTAACTGGGACCAGCCCAGAGGCCGTACCTTCCATGTGGATGAACCTGCGGCGACCACTCCTGAGGACGTGGAGACGGAGGACGACTGCCTGCAGCTGCATTGTGTGGCAGCTCCCCGTGTGGCCCCCATTAAGGTGACAGTACGGGTCAATGGCCACCCGCTGGAGATGGAGTTGGATACTGGCGCAGCGGTCTCCGTGATCGCCCAGAGGACATTCGACCGCATCAAGCAGGGTATACAGACCCTTACACTAACTGACTCACAGGCCAGGTTGGCCACCTACACGGGGGAACCACTGGACATTGCAGGAACTACAATGACCCCTGTTGTCTATGGACGCCAGGAGGGGCGTTTCCCACTTATTGTAGTGCGTGGCCATGGGCCCAGCCTGTTGGGTCGGGACTGGTTGCGCCATTTGCGGTTGCAATGGCAGCACATCCTCCAAACAGTTTCTGGAGGGTTGACTGAGGTGCTAGGACGGTACCCAGAGGTATTCCAGCCTGGTCTGGGGAAAATAAAAGGGGCCGTAGCCCGTATCCAAGTTGAACCAGGAGCCACACCGCGCTATTTCCGGGCGCGCCCAGTGCCTTACGCTTTGCTCGAGAAGGTAGAAGGGGAGCTCACTCGTTTGGAGAGTTTGGGTATTATCAGGCCCGTCCGTTTTGCTGACTGGGCAGCACCAATTGTGCCAGTAATGAAGCCAGATGCCACAGTTCGCTTGTGTGGTGACTATAAACTTACAGTGAATACAGTTTCCCGACTCGACCGATACCCAATGCCTCGCATAGAGGATCTCTACGCGAAACTTGCAGGCGGACTCTCAATCACAAAATTAGATATGAGTCACGCCTACCTGCAGTTGGAGCTGGACCCTGCCTCCCGACCATATGTAACAATTAACACACACCGGGGCCTGTATGAATATACACGGTTGCCCTTTGGAGTATCCTCTGCCTGCGCAATTTTTCAACGTGTTATGGAGGGCATTTTGAGAGGTTTACCACGTGTGGCTGTCTACCTAGATGACGTGTTGATTACAGGGACGTCGGAGCAAGAGCATTTGGAAAATCTGGAGGCTGTCCTTAAACGCCTTTCGGAGGCTGGAGTCCGTTTACGTCACACAAAGTGCGTATTTCAGGCAAAAGAAGTAGTCTACCTAGGTTATCGGATGGACCGCGAGGGTCTGCACCCCGTCGCAGAGAAGGTGCGTGCAATTCAACATGCCCCCACCCCGACTGACACTTCGCATCTTCGTTCTTTTCTCGGTCTCGTAAACTATTACGGGAAGTTCCTCCCCAATCTGGCAACTACGCTGGCCCCCTTGCACCTGCTGCTAAAGAAAAATCACACCTGGGTTTGGGGTCAGCCGCAAGAAACCGCTTTTCGTCGGGTAAAGCAACAATTGTCGTCGTCTGGGTTACTAACCCACTCTGATCCGGGAAAGCCTTTGCTCGTCACATGTGATGCATCCCCGTATGGTATTGGGGCTGTCCTGTCCCACAAGTTGGAGAACGGGGCCGAGCGACCGATAGCTTTCGCCTCCCGCACATTGACTGCAGCGGAGAAGAAGTACGCGCAGATCGAGAAGGAGGGCCTGGCAGTGGTTTTCGCGGTGAAACGCTTCCACCAGTATGTGTACGGCCACCATTTCACTATCGTGACTGATCATAAGCCCCTGCTGGGACTCTTCAGAGAGGATAAGCCGATACCGCCCATTGCTTCTGCACGGATCCAGCGCTGGGCTTTGTTGCTTGCTGCATATGAGTATTCTCTGGAGCACAAACCAGGTACGCAGATAGCAAATGCCGACGCACTGAGCCGATTGCCTTTATCGACCGGCCCCATGTCAACCCCCACGACCGGTGAGGTGGTCGCAACCCTAAATTTTATGGACACCTTGCCTGTCACGGCATCACAGATCCGTGAGTGGACCCAGACGGAGCCAGTCCTGTCAAAGGTTCGGCACATAGTCCTGTATGGTGGGCAGCATAGACAGCTCCCAGGCAAGTTACGGGCATTTTCCTCCAAGCTGTCAGAGTTCAGCGTGGAAGACGGCATCCTCTTGTGGGGGACGCGTGTGGTTGTCCCGGAAAAAGGCCAGGAGCTGATATTATCAGACTTGCACAATGGGCATCCGGGCGTGACCAAGATGAAAATGTTGGCCCGGAGTTATGTCTGGTGGCCAGGCCTCGACACCGACATTGAGAAGGTGGCCCAAAACTGCTCCATTTGCCAGGAGCATCAGAAGCTTCCGCCGGCCGCACCCCTACATCACTGGGAATGGCCAGAGCGGCCTTGGGCACGCTTACATGCAGATTTCGCCGGCCCTTTTCAGGGATCCATGTTCCTTCTACTAATTGACGCCCAGTCCAAATTGCTGGAGGTGCATAAGATGCAGGGGACAACGTCCTGCGCAACAATTGAAAAAATGCGTTTATCATTTAGCACGCATGGCCTCCCCGAGGTGCTGGTCACGGATAATGGCACTCCATTCACGAGTGAGGAGTTTGCTAGGTTTACAAAGATGAATGGCATCCGCCATATCCGAACTGCCCCTTACCACCCGGCTTCAAATGGGTTGGCAGAGCGTGCAGTGCAAACATTCAAAAGAGGCCTAAAGAAGCAGTCTTCCGGATCAATGGACACGAGACTGGCTCGGTTTTTGTTTACGTACAGGACCACACCCCATACAGTGACTGGGGTAGCTCCCGCAGAACTCCTAATGGGCCGGAGACTTCGCACCCGCCTTAGTATGGTCTTCCCGGACATTGGCGCAAAAGTACGCCGCACACAAGAACGGCAGGGACCGGGATTGTCTCAGCATCGTCCGATTCGGCAGTTTGCGCCCGGTGTCCCAGTATTCGTGCGGAATTTTGCTGGTGGTGCCCAATGGGTTCCTGGGGTAATCTTTCGCCAAACGGGCCCTATATCGTACCAAGTGCAAGCCCAGGGTTGTCTCCAGTGAAAACATGTAGACCACGTCCGGTCCAGAAGATCATCCCCGCAAAAGATTCCCCGCCCCCGGAGCTCAGTTCAACAGCGCCAAAGACCAGAAACAAGGGAAGGTAGTCCTCCAAATCTTCCACTGGTGCCTCACTCAAAGCCTGCGCAGGTCATGACGGGACCGAATGGGGACAGAGACGCTGACATGACGGAGGCAGCAGACTCTGACTCCGAGATGGAGACACAGGATGAATCAGAGGGGGAATCCTCGGGTCCACAGGCCGTGGATGTACAACCGCGCCGTTCATCACGGAAGCGCCGGTCTCCGTCTCGTTATACGCCGCCTGATCCAGCCCGGCGTGCAAATGGCGTCCGGCCTGCGGCCAAACGAGTTCGACGCCTTCCTTCGCCAGGGCCTACGGTGGATTCCTTGGACTTTGGGGGGGGAGGGATGTTATAACCTGCCTACTGACGATTGGCTGGGGACTAATGACTATCCCACAATCCTATGGGAGTATGAACTTCCCCAATGAGGGGGGCGGAGAAACTCCTACTATAAATAAGCTGGCCAGTCCAGGAACCAGGAGGAAGGAGAAGGTAGCAAGGGAAGTTACTGCTACTGCTATGTATATATTGTTATAGTAAATAAACTTTATTATTTTGTATCCTTAAAACTCGTGCTGGATTCTTCGGGGCCCTTACTAAAATAGTCATCATTGCTGAGGCTAATTTTTCATTTGAGATTTAATTAATTTAAATTGCCCCAGCTGCTGTGGTGACATTTGAACTCGAGCCAATTAGTCCAGGCCTCCCAATTACCAGTTCAGAAACATTACTGTGATGCTCCCATTCCTATTAGCTATCCTGTGAACTTTCAAAGTCAAATTTAGTGTCAATTAATGCATGTGTGGCAGTTTTATGCTTTAGACAAACTTAGACTTGGGCTTCATTATTCAAACTGGGGCACTTACATTAAGCAAGTAGGGCATCTCAGCAGAGTGGGATGAGCACAGTTCCCAGCTCCAATATCAAAATGCTTGGCTTAAAAATTCAGAGATCAGCATGTCTTCACTTGTTCTTCAAATACTTGCACTTGAGGGTGTTTGCACGTATACTCAGGCTATTATTGTTTTCAGGAGAGATTCACATCATGAAACGGTCGTCTTTCATGCCTTACTTAGCAAAACAAATGCTTGCCACGTTATTTACCATTGAGAAATTGAGATGCCGTGCCAAAGGTTACAATGCAAGGCTTTACTGAGAAAAGAATATTAGAGAAGAGAACTAAATCAGTGGTTAGATGACTCAAAACTGAGTTTAAAATCCCACATACTTTGGGGGAAACGAAACCTGAGAGAAACGATGGCGCTGTCTAACGGAAAGGTTTCTATGTGTTGTAGAGAGTGAGGACTGCCAGGTGTTCCCCGACAGCCAACCCGGCGTGGCCATCGCTGGTATCTAATATTAGTTAGGGCACTTAATGATACCCACGGGCTTCATGCCGGAAACGAATGTCCCGCCAGCTAACGACCGCTAACGAGGAAGAGCAGCTCTTAAAGCGATCCCACAGAGCAAACCCCAGACAATAGGCAGCCATGCCAGCACGCAGACCAGCTCCACCTTTCTGTCATGCCAAACTGGCCCAAGTGTTGGAAGCGGTGGAGTCGCGACGGGATACCCTGTTTTCCTCGAGGATGTTGGAGGGTCAGCCACAGGGTAGCCAGTGCTGCCTGGGGGGCAGTGACCACGGTCGTCAGCACGGGGAGAGTAACCAGGAGGACTGGCACCCCGTGCCATAAGAAGCTAAACGACCTCCACCAGACCGCATGGGTGAGTTGGCAGCGGCCCCCTAGCACTGGTCCTGCTCACCCCCCTCCGCTGGCCCTGTGGTTGGCACCACACTACCCCCAGCACAACACCACACCTGTGCCCCAGGACATGCTGGCAACTGAGCCCCAAGACACCTGAGCCCCCCACCCATGCCCAGCGGCGGTGTCCATTTCAACCCCTGACTTAGACCATGCCCCTTTTCTCCCCGCTCCGTATTACATGAAGCACGTGGCTCATAATGCCCTCTCTTTGTCCCCACAGGAGGAGTTGGCCCACAATAGACGGGAAAGGGTCCGGACAGACAGACGGGGTGCCGGATATCAGAGTCCTCACCCCCTAAGAGGAACGGGTCCTGGAGGTTGAGGGGGTGGTCAAGGACAGATCGGTCACCAACATCGAGCTTGATCAGCATCACAGAAGTGAGGATCCACCGGCCCCCATCCAGATGACCAGTCACACCTGTGTTGATCATGCCAGGCATAATGGTCCTTCCCTCTCACTGACCACATGTCGAGTCTCCCACAGGATCTCCAATAGATGGTGCCGGCAGCCTGGGGTGGTAACCCCCGCCAATGAGAACACTACGGAGAGGAGTTCCGAAGAGACCACCGTATTCGCGGCACAGCTGTCACCCCCCCCCCCCCCCCCCCACCCCCCACCCCCCACCCCCCACCCCCACCAGCACAGAGACACGCACCTTAGTGGGTGAATGTAGTGGTCAGGCTTCTGCGGCACAATCTGGTGAGCACCACACAGTTGCTGTTGCACATCAGGTGGAGGCAGGAACATCCGGTTTGACAGCAGTCGGAGGTCTGCTGGATCCCAGGACCCAAATGGGTCCCAGTCAGATGGCGAGCCTCTGGAATATGCTATCCCAGAGCTGATGCAGACACCAGAGTGCGGTCATGAGCTTCAGAGGGGGATGTCAACGTCACTCCAGCGGATCCATAGCCGATTGGAGGAGTCCCAAAGGCTATGGGCACAGGAGATGTCGCCGATAATGCGTGGCATTGAGGCAAACACTGCTAGGGTGGCGACCACAGTGAAAAGCCTGGAGCACGACATCAGCAGCATGAGTGGTTCAATCTGTGAAGTCCATGGCTGAGAGGCTCAGAGACCAGCATGCTCTGGTCACTGGGGAAGGTGTCCCAGTCTCACCATTGCCGAGGTGCTGAGGAGCATGCCTCAGTGACTCAGGAGCACAGCCAAGGGCATCGACACTGTGCTGCAGACACACGGGAGTTATCAGGGCTGGCAGAGCCAGATGATGCAGGGGCAGACGAGGCTCGATCAAGAGGGGGCACTGGATGCCAACCCGGAGGCACCCTATGGAGTGGCAACAATGGCAGCCACCAGTTCTCCAGAGACCCATCCTTCTGACAGCAGTTCGTGCCGGAGTCAGCACCCGGAACAGGGCGGCATGGTGGGGCATGTGCCACCAGCAAATGCACTGGGGCCCTCTGCTCCCAGGGCTCCCAAAGGAAGCACACCAAAGGCATCGAATGCCATAGGACGTGGTAAGCAGCAATTTGCCTCCACCTCTAATGTACATCCTGGAGACACACCGAGATGCAGCGGTGGAACACAGCAGGCTAAAAACGTCGAGGATCACTGAGAGGGCGTGGGGGGGGAAGGGGGCGTTGTGGGTAAGGGGAGTAGGGTGCGATGGGGGGGTAGGTGAGGGGAGAGGCTTTGGAAGGGGTGGGGAGAGTTGGGTGGCACCATCGGGGGATAGGGGAAGTTGGGGACACTACAGCATTAGAAAACATTGCACTCGAGAAATATGATGCCTCTGGCACTTCCTTCTGCAACCCGGGCTGAGCACCAAACCCCTGCCCCAGCTCCTCGGCCACGGATGTCCTGGATGCCTCTCTACCACAACCCCCCCGGGGGGGGAAGGGGGAAGGCTGAGGGATGAGAGGGAGGGGGAAGGGAGGGGGCACAGGGAATGCTGAGGAATGGGTGGTGGAAAGGAGGCAGGGGGGACTGACGGATGAGGCTACATCCTATGTGAAGCGGGTGAAGATGAGGATCTCCCTGGCCCTCCGGGATTTCTGGCTCCTCGTCGCTGCTGCCTGTCCTCCATCCTCTGGCTTGTCCTGCAGGTACTCCCCGGGCTCGTCCTCCAGGCCCACCTCGCCTGGCACCTCCTCGGAGGCGGCCACATGTTCCTCTTTATCCACCTCCAGCACGTTGCCCCGCTACTGTGTCACGTTGTGGAGGACACAGCAGACCACCACAAAGCCGGCAAGCCTCCAGGAGGTGTACTGCAGGGCACCATCAGAACGATCGAGGCACCAGAGCCGCACTTTGAGGTGTCCAATGCGCCGCTCAAGGACAGCCCGTGTGGCCGCATGGGCCTCGTTTTACTGGGTTCCATATTGGTCACCGGCCTCCGTACTGGCGTCATTACCCAGGTCTTCAGTGGGTACCCCTTATCCTCCAAGAGCAAACCAGCCATCCCAGGGTGGTCCTCTAAGAGGTCGGGGATGTCTAACTGCCCCAGGATGTAGCTGTCGTGCACATACCTTGGGAAGTGTGCACACACATGCATGATCTTCATGTGGTGGTCGTACATGAGCTGGATATTCAGGGCGAGGAACCCCATCCTATTGATGTAGCGCACTCCCAGTCGGCCCGGTGAGCGCAAGGTGACTTGAGTGCCATCTACGTCCCCCTGGACCTGGGGCATCCCCGCGCTGGCGGAGAATCCTGCTGTCCGGACATCCGGCTGGGTCTGGTCCAGGTCAAAGTTGAGAAAAGTTCGCTGCCCGGGCAAACATGGCTCCGTGACCTCATGGATGCATTTATGGGTTGTAGCCTGTGAGATGCCACACAAGTCCCCGCTCGAGCACTGGAATGATCCTGCAGCGTAGAAGTTCAGGGCTGGGTGACCTCGATGGCCACCGGGAGTGGGTACCCTCCTCGTCCACGTGATGCCAAATTTGCAAGGGCATGGCACAGGTGCAGCACCATCTCCCTGTTGAGGTGGAGCCTCCTGCAACACACACTCTCCATCATCTGTTTGAACGGCCAGCAACACCTGTACACATTTGGCCGTCGCCAGCCTCCCACTCTAGGGCCCTACCTGGCCTGATGGTCGGCCAAGTCCTCAGGGTGTGGGGCGGGTAACTACACATGGGTCGCACCTTGAGCCTCGGACGATGCTGCTGCTGCTGCCTTCTCAGGCATCCTGGCCTGCTAGCAGCACCTCAACGGTGACTTCCTCGGGGTCCAAGATATCACCCATTCTGTATAATATCTGTCAGGAATTGGGGAGGGTGTGGGGCTGGCGACCAGTGGTATCTTCCTTGGTGGGACTCTCCATTCCCCCATTACACCTCCCTCCCCCACCCCCATTCCCCTATTGCTCCCTCCCCCACCCCCATTCCCCTATTGCTCCCACCCCCACTCCCCCATTCCCCATTGCTCCTCCCCTGCTACCCAACCCACCCAGCCTCAGTGGGTGCCCACCAGACCTCACACCCTGTGCCTCAGACACCCACACGTAACGTGACCTGGACCTCGCCCTCTGGTTACCGAAATGTACAATCCCTGGGTGTTCGGATTTTGGCTGCTGCGTCCGTGGTGTTCGGGCACAGTGTCCAGGTGTCATCATTTGACTGGGATGCTAGGCAATAACTCCCACGTGCTACATGGCCCGCCTACCCACAGGAATCCACTTGGGAGCTGTGAAGTGCTCACGTAACTACTACTGCCAATCACAATTAGCCAGAGGCCCCCGTGGTCAGTGGGAGTTATGGCTGGTCGGTGGGGCTGGTGGGCTGGAGGTTGCCCCCGGAAAGGGAACACATGATCCAGCTGTTGACATGGCAGACCTGCGGGCGCTGAGACACCGATATTCACCATCGCACCCCCCCTCCCCTCCCCCAAAGGCTAGGCTATGGATGGCCAACCCCCCCCTGCCCCGCAACCCCCTCTTCCTCTGCTGGCAGGCCACCCCAACCGAGATTAGCCCCCCGGGGGCTCCCCCTCGAACACCTGGGCAGCACATCTCTATTGCCCCCGAACGTATTGCCTGGGAGCAAAGATGGCTACTCACTTCCTCGGGTCACCACAGCAGTCATTCTGCCAGCTTCACCTGTTTAAATATGTGTATTAATTGGTGCCCGCGCTTGGGAGGCCATTAGATGGGGGTCGCTCACATTAATTGTTTGGAGATTGGCCCTAAATGGGGATTATTGGTTTCTCGCCATGCTACGGTGGGTTCCTGATTTCACCAAGGGGAGTGGGCAGGTTAGATTGCAAACCAATCGCGTGGTCTTCGCTTTTTGCTTCTGCCATGATCTAACGGCCTTGTTGCGCTCTCGCTTAAACACAACGTGCCCATTAAATCGCACCTATTAATTCTCACTCCCCGGCCTGCAGCCAGGTTGGGATTTTTATAACATGAGGGCTCCCCTCGTTAAATGGAAGCCCCACCCCTTTACCAGGGAAATTTGTATTCCATGGAGAACACATGGAACTGGCTGGTCCACACTCCATGACTTCTGTGGGGTTTGTAACAAATACACAGGTTCATCTGTACCCACAAAGTAGAACAATTGCCACCACTGAAAGAAACACAGAGGGAGGCTGCCAGAAACATCCTTCAGCCAACCAAGAAAATCAGTGAGACCACTGCCAATCTCTCCAGGAGATAGGCAGGCTGGGGCAGCACGGTGGCCCAATGGTTAGCACTGCTGCCTCATGGCGACGAGGACCCGGGTTCAATCCTGGCCCCGGGCCACTGTTCGTGTGGAGTTTGAACGTTATCCCTGTGTCTGCATGGGTCTCACCGCCACAACCCAAAAGTGTGCAGGGTAGATGGGCGGCACTTTCTCCCCATGTCGGCATGGGTTTCCTCCGGGTGCTCCAGTTTCCTCCCACAGTCCAAAGATGTGCAGGTTAGGTGGATTGGCCATGATAAATTGCCCAGAATGTCCAAAAGGTAAGGTTGGGTTACTGGGTTATTGGGATTGGTGATGGCGTGGGCTTAAATAGGGTGCTCTTTCCAAGGGATGGTGCAAACTTGATGGGCCGAATGGCCTCCTTCTGCACTGTAAATTCTATGAACCTATCTACCTATGAACCTAAATGGAATAGGCCAAGCTAAATTGCTCCTTAAATGAAAAAAAAGGAATTGAGTACTTCAAAATAAAAAAAAAGAAATAGGGAGGCTGATTTTTTTTTTTAAAAACAGCCCATTGGCCACCCAAACCCACCTGATGTGATTATTAGGTCAGCCTGTTAATGAGCTGCCTACGTCTCTCTGAAAAGGTGCGGAGGATAATGAATTGTGTAAATCAGAGTGCGATAATGGCTGTACAACTTCTGTTTGCTATTTTCAGTAGCTTGGAGTGCACATTCCTCCCATTGGTACGAAACTGTGAGTGGCCCAACCAGCATTCTATAAACAGCTTAATAGAGGATACTCACAAACCGGTCATTTTGGTGGAGCCAGAAGGAGCTCTATAACTATCACTTCCCCCTCTCCCATCATTGCAGGGGCGTGGCCATAAACTTCAGTAAGCCATTCAAATGTCCATCGACTTGGGTGGAACTGGAAGATCCCACTAACGGGAGGGGCCTTTAAATTATGGCGAGTGTGGGGTACCCAACCCACTTGACAACAGCATCAAGGTCTCGACTCGAAACCCAAAATCCTGCTGCTGATGCTTGTCCAATGAGCATGTGTGAGTATTAACTAGAATTCGATCAGATGTGGCTGTGGTCACTTGGTCTGTCAACACTCACTATTCATTTTTGCACAGATGCTTGGATGTGAGAGCAGATAGTGAACGCTTTCAATGGTAAAGGATCAATTATTTTAGACAAAGGGACAAAGATTGGCAAGAATAAAGAGACGCAATTACAAAGGGTTTAGTTGTGTTCAGCCGCAAACCATTAGTGCAAGAATACCACAGGCATTTGTTGCCTGTTGTGTATTTCGGATCATCTCTCTAATTTTGAGTTCCTGGCTCTCTGTCTCTCCTTTTTGTTTTCTAGAATTTAGAGTACCCAATTCAGTTTTTCCAATTAAGGGGCTATTTAGCGTGGCCAATCCACCTAGCCAGCACATCTTTGGGTTGTGGAGGCAAAACCCACGCAAACAGGGGAAGAATGTGCAAACTCCACACGGACAGTGACCCAGAGCCAGGATCGAACCTGGGGCCTCGATGCTGTGAGGCAGCAGGCCTAACCCACTGCGCCACCGTGCTGCCCTCTCCAGCTCTCCTGACCACCCAGCCTGATTTAGGTGGAGCTCCCAGAGAAATAGAGCAAGCATCCATTTACACCATTTCTCTACAGATCTCCCTCCGAAGCTCTGGCTGGAGATCAGGAAAACTCTTGGGGTACTCTGTATCCCAATCTACATAAGTTTAATTATTCCACAAAAGAAAACTGGTTGGTGTGCTTTCACCTACAAACAAAGAAAACAATTGCCAGGGTGTTGCATGTTGGCTTCGGGGCAAGCTGTTGTTAAGTTTCTATTTTGGAAGTTAGTTCTTGTTTTGAAGTCACACCTAGCAACTAGACTTGTGTAATATCAACTACCGATATTATTTAAACTGTAATGGAAATTCTTCAGTATGCATTTTTGCATTATGCATGAACATGAACGTCATCCAAGGAATGCACATGGTCCACTGAGAATGTGGACTCGCAATAATCTTAAGCTTCTGAAAGAAATCTTGAACCCCAAGTATCTTACTATTTAGTTCTCACTTATGTTGACAGTGTTGTTACAGTCAGTGAGCTTGAGTTTATGTTTGTTCTCTTCTGAGGATGTTAATTCTTAGACCCCCAAAAACCAATAGGCCAGCATTATAGGAGCAATTCGCTGGGCAACCCCTTTGCCAAGGTGCTGTCTTTCCCTTTGGTTCGGCTGGCACACTTGGTCATACAAGGCATACCTGCATTAACCATACACCCAATCCTGTTGAAGGTCAAAGTGGTGAGAATACTGATGCTAGAGATCCTCAATCCTTGCCCTCTTCAATTATGGCAATGACCTATTACAGGAACAGTTCAGTCTCAACCGCTACATGGCCATCCTGGGAATGTTGCTGCAAAGTTGGCATCTAGTGGATTTGGGTGTTGACCAAGAAATTAGTTGGCTGGATTACACTGGAAAAGCCATGGATTTTTGAAGCTCCTGTTCAAGACCTGTTAATCAAACTAGACATTGTTTTCAAAATTGTATATCTCTTGAAATTGTTTTCCATTTTTTTCCCTTCTCCTATTCTTTCTGTGTGTCTCTCTCTCTATCATTTTTTTTTGGGGGTGCTAAATTGCCAAATTAGTGCTGGATGAATGGAACGATCAGATTGTCTGCAAAATGAAATATATGAAAATGCACATGAATAGTTTGATAATGAACTATTTTAACGGTTAGTCTCTGGTAAGGTGAGCTACCTACAAGTGTTTGGGTGTGACCAAATAACTCCCCAAAGCCTGTCCACCATCTACAAGGCATAAGTCAGGCACTTGCATGGATAAGTGCAGCTCCAACAACATTTAAGAATCTCGACACCATCCAGGACAAACAGCTCATTTTACTGATACCCCTTCCACCACCTTACACATTCAATCCCTCCCCCATTGACACATAAGTGGCAGCCATGTGTACCATGTACCATCCACAAGGTGCAGTACGTCAACTTACCAAAGTTCCTTAGACAGCACCGTCCAAATCCATGACCACTACCACCTAGAAGAACAAGGGCAGTGGATACATGGGAACACCATCACCTGTAATTTTCCTTCCAAGTATCTCACCATTGTAACTTGGAAATTAATCATCGTTCATTCACCGTCACTCGGTCAAAATCCTGCAACTCCCTTTTAAAAAAAGTTTAGAGTACCCAATTCTTTTTTCCAATTAAGGGGCAATATAGCAGAGCCAATCCACCTACCCTGCACATCTTTGGGCTGTAGGGTTGAGTCCCATGCAGACTTGGGGAGAATGTGCAAACCCCACACGGACAGTGACCGTGGGCTGGGATCAAACCCGGGTCCTCAGCGCCAAGAGGCAGCAGTGCTCACCACTGCGCCACCGTGACACCCTGGAAATCCCTTCCTAACAGCATTTTAGATGTAATCTACACCACATGGACTTCTGTGGTTCAAGAAGATGGCTCACCACCACTTCAAGGATAATTAAGGATGGGCAATAAATGCTGGCCTTGCTAGCGACGCTCTTGATCTTTAAAAAATGTATTCATGGGGTGTGGGCATCGCTGGCTTGGCCAGCATTTATCGCCTCTCCTTAATTGCCCTTGATCTGAGTGGCTTGCTAGGCCATTGAAGAGTCAGTCACATTACTGTGGCTCTGGAGTCACATGGCCAGATAAGGATGGCAGATTTTCTTCCCCAAAGGATATTTATGAACCAGATGGTTTTCACAACAATTGTTTTAATTCCAGATTTTTATTGAATTTAAATTTCACCATCTGCCATGGTGGGATTTGAACCTAGGCCCTCCAAAGCATTACCGTGAGTCTCTGGAGTATTGGTCCAGGGATAATATGACTATGCCACCACTGAATGAATAAATACAAATTTTCACCAATGAGGGAGCAGGAATTCAGTTTGGCTCAGAACCTACTCAAAATGAGGTTGTGTCTCTCAAAGCAAGGCTGTCTCTGTTTGGATGCTGGCTTGTAAATGGCAGTGGAGAGTCTGCTGGAAGAACTGAGAGCTTAGAGTAGCAGTCACGTCCCCTCCACAGGGAAGGGAGTGCTAATCAAACACTGCAGCAAGCTTTGGAGGCTTGGGGTAAGAAGATATGCAGAGCATGTGTCTCACAGTCAGGACATGAATGTAATGTAGAAAAATAGTTTAATGACCTGACTCGCTGTGCTAATGTCTTGTTCTGTGCATTCACATCTTTCTAAACTGTTCCCTTCAACCACACATCTCTCCCCCTGGTACTCTAATCAGCAATGTGCATAAGACCAACCCTCCTCCTCATTGCACGACCATCATCTGCTTTAACCCTCACAGCAAGCACATTTGACATACTCTCCTCCGCTGATGCAATGGTAATCTGAGCCATCTTCCTGTAAATTGCTGCTATTTTCCTACAATATAACACCTGCTCATCCATGCCACATTTCTTGGTACCTGTCATACATACCACACAAAAGCATTACAGTGCCAAACACAAATGCATAAACTCCCACACACCAATTAGCTTCTTTCCTTGCTGCAAGGCAAGACAATGCACAGTAACCCAGAAAGGAGGAGGAGTGTCAGGTGGATTCCCATTTACCTTTGGATCTTAACAGCCATGGAACAGAAAGCGTGTTGCCTCTTTCTGTCCTCGGTGGGATGACCATTCGGGAACTTGGCAAACTGGTGATACCTTGTCCATCCATTGATCTATGGCTGTGTAAAGCACGTCCACATAATCCTATAAATATTGCATCAATTCATTAGGCCTGTCCGAAGGCAGATTTCCATGGGAAGGCCCAAACCATTTAAAGAAAGATTTGCATTTATGTAGCACCTTTCGTCACCCCAGCATATTCCAAAGCACTTTATAGTCAATGAGGTACTTTTTAAAATATAGTCATTGCTGTAATGTCGGAAGTTCAGCAGCTAATTTGAACCCAGCCACCTCCCACAAACAACAATGTGATAATAAACTACATCATTGGTTTTTGAGGGTTTATTGCGGGTTAAATATTGGGCAGAGTACCAAGGATAACTCCCTTGTTCTTCGAAATAGTGCCACCGGACATTTCTGCCCATTGAGAATACAGCTGGGTTTTGGTTTAACATCTCCTCAGAACATCTAGATTCCAATATCACCATATCTCCAGTACTTCCCAACACCCACAAAATACCCAAGAATTTGTCTGTTATGTGTTATTGTGAGTTATGGATTTGACTTGTGCTCCAGAACTGGCCGTGGCCTCGGCAAGCTGTTCCAGTACAGCTACAAAACTTGCATCTACCCAACAAAGTGGAAAATTGCCCAGGTATGGCCTGTCCACAAAAAGCAGGACAATCTAACCCAGCCAGTTACTGCCCCATCAGTCTACTCCCCACCATCAGCAAAGTGACGGAAAGTGTATTTGACATGCCCTCTCTCTACTTTCTCAGCAGTAACCTGCTCAGTTTGGGGTTTCACCAGGGTCACTCAGCACCTGGCCTCATTACACTGTCCAAACATGGACAAAAGAGGTGAGGTGAGAGTGACTACCCTTGAAATCGAGGCCTTGTGTGACATCAAGAAGCCATCGGCAAAATTGAAGTCAATGGGAATCAGTGGGAAAGGTCTCCACTGGTTGGAGTCATAGCTCACAAAAAAGAAGAGGGTTGTGGTTGTTGAAGATCAATCATCTCACTCGCACAGCATCACTGCAGAGTTTTTCAGAGCATTGCCCTAAGCCCGACCATCTTCAATTGCTTCATAAATGACCTTTCCTCCATCATAAGGTCAGAAGTGGGGATGTTGGCTCATGATTTCTCAATGTTCACCACCATTCACAACTCATCAAATACTGAAGCAGTCTGTATTCATATGCAGCAAGACCTGGACAACATTCAGCTTGGACTTATAAGTAACACATACGTTCATGCCATACAAGATCCAGCCGATGACCATCTCCAACAACACAGAATATAATCATCTCCCATGACAGTCGATCGCATTTCCATCACTGAAGCTCCAATTATGAGCAGCCTCCGGGTTACTATTGACCAAAACCTTAACTGGACCAGCCTCGTAAACACTGGCTACAAGAACCGGTAAGAGCTAGAAATTGTGTGGTTAGTAACTCGCCTCCTGATTCCCCAAAGCCTGTCCACCATCTGCAAGGCACAAGTCAGGAGTGTGATGCAATTCTTCCCACATGCCTGGATGACTGTAGTGCTAACAACATTTAAGAAGCTCAGCACCATGCAGGACAAAGTAACCCACTTGAAATGAAATGAAATGAAAATCGCTTATTGTCACAAGTAGGCTTCAATGAAGTTACTGTGAAAAGCTCCTAGTTGCCACATTCCGGCACCTGTTCAGGGAGGCTGGTACGGGAATTGAACCGTGCTGCTGGCCTGCTTTAAAAGCCAGTGATTTAGCCCAGTGTGCTAAACCAGCCCGATCAGCACTATACTGACCAACCTAGACTTTAAATCCCTCTGCCACTGGTGCACAGTGGCAGCAGTGTGTGTACTATATGCAAGATGCACGGCAACAACTCAATCAGGTCTTTCAACAGCATCTTCTATCCTGTAACCTCTTGCACCTGGAAGAACAAGGGCAGCAGATGCATGGTAACACCATCACCTGCAAATTTCCCTCTGAGCCACACACCATTCTGACTTGGAATTATAGTACTGTTCCTTCATTGTCGCTGGGCCAAAAGCCTGGGATTCCTTTCCTAACAGCACTATGGGTGTACCTACACCACATGGACTGCAGCAGTTCAAGTAGATTGCTCGACACCTCCTTTTCAACAGCAGTTAGGGATGGGCAACAAATGCTGGCCTAGCCAGATATGTCCACCTCCCGTGAAAGATTAAAAAATATTCGATACATATGACAATTTATGGATTAAGATCAGAAAATGTAACTACAAATGCTGTTGGACAGATGGGTAAAGAAAAATCAACTGTTTTACTATTGTCCTTCAGTCAAGTGGACCTGTCACCTCTATCTAGTCTGATTTACGCAGGGCAGGATTCTCCGTAGCCCGACGCCGGTATCGTGATTGGCGATCGGGTGGAGAATGGATTGCCACGCTGAAATCAGAGCCCGCACCAGTTTGACACCGGTCCGCCATGCTCCTCCCCCTCCAAACTGGCGTCATCATGACGTGCGGCATGCGCCATTTCAACAGCGTTGGCGCGTCATTGGCCAGTCCACCCACAATATTCCACCCCCGATGGGCCGCGTTCCCGACGACGCGGGGCATGTGTGGTCCCAGCGGTTGGGAACCCAGCGTGCTGGCTGTGGACTCTGTCCAGCACCGCCACACTCGGCCGGGATCTGTGCCGCTGGCCGGGGGGGGGGGGGGGGGGGGGGGGACTTCTGCTAGGGCTGGGGGTACTGGTGGGGGGTGATCAGGGGTTGGGCTGTGGGGTCTTGGTTGGCGGGTTGAGTTCACGCACGTTTCATGCCATGTTGTACAGCCCGACCGCTGAAGGTTGTCAGCCATGCGCATGCACGGCCCGGGACTCGGCCATTCTCCAGCCGTTGCAGCGCGGGTGGCGGGAGTTTCAGTCGGCACCGGTGCTAGCCCCTCACCGGTACCAGAATCGGTGAGGGTTTCACGCAGATTTTTTGGTCGTGAAAGATCACACATGCTCCACTGGTGTCAGCTCCCTTGTCCACTATTTAGTGGTTGAGTCTTAATGGCCACAGAAATACTAAAATAGCTAAACATAGCCATGCAAAATGTTCAGGGACTGTTCACATTGGATGTTGTTAATGTGAAAAATGCAGCATGCCACTCCCATGCACAACTGTCCCTGTATTTCAGGGCACCCACACCCTTTCCAAGCATCTGAAGGGTTGTTTAAAATCAGGTAAGCATCACAATGGTCAGCAGGAGGGTACAGGTGGCAGCATTAGTCAGGTGGTCAATGGACACTCCTTAATAGCAAGCACCCATCCAGGCACTGGCAGGTCCTGCTGGAAGAATGAAAATCGCTTATTGTCACAAGTAGGCTTCAATGAAGTTACTGTGAAGAGCCCCTAGTCACGACATTCCAGCACCTGTTCAGGGAGGCTGGTATGGGAATTGAACCGTGCTGCTGGCCTGCCTTGGTCTGCTTTAAAAGCCAGCTCTTTAGCCCAGTGTGCTAAACCAGCCCTCTAGGAAGAATGGTGATTGTGGACCATTGCATTATGGTAACATCATGGCACCTGCCCAGAAACATGCATATAACCCACATGATTCCCACGATCACTGGTGATCTGGGTATTTAGAGAATTAAATTCATTCTTGTTTAGGTTTTCTATAATAGTGAGAACTTTAAAACAGGAATTTTCTGTAAGAATTAAGTACATGGGAAGGAATTACTAAATAATATCGACAAATGGATGAAAGCAAAAGAAAAATAAGAGAGAATGTGAGAATCCAAGGTTGTGGTGGCTTGAGACAATAAACTGGAGACTTCCCTTAACAACAAAGAGGGCTAGCTTCTCCACAGCCCCGCGCCAAAATTGCGTTCGGCGCAGAGACGGAGAATGCAATTTCACACCGAAATCGGGCCCGCCGCCAGTCTGGCGATTCTCCTGGACCCGAGAAACGGCGTGATCGCGGTGTACGCTGCGTGGTTGGGGGCCCATTGACAGAGACCAGCCCAGCGATCCTCCGCTCCCGACCGGCCGAGATCCCGACGGCGTGAAACTAACCACCTATTGCCAGTTGGGGTGCTAGTGTGGTGGCTGCGGACTCAGTGAGTGGAGGCCGGGGGGATCGGACACCGAGGGGGGGGGGGGGGGGGGGGGCGGCCTTATAGGCGGCCGGGGTTAATATCCGCGCGGTCAGATCCTCGGGAGCATGGCCGATCTGGGAGGTCTAATATTTATGTCTGCCTCCGCGGTCTGAGTCCGCCATGGAGCTCGGCGCGGCCACTGGAGGCCGCCGCCTTGCGCATGCGCGGATTCAAAACCGGAAGTGCGGGGGCCCCTATCCGCACCTAAAGCTGCATGAATTACTCCGGGTCCCTGCTAGCCCCCTGCAGGGCATTGAATTAGCTGATCTTTCTTGCAGCAATCTCCAGAGTAAAACTCCAGCATTTTTACGCTGGCGTGAGGACACAGTCCCATTTTGGGAGAACCCAGCCCAGGGTATTTATTAACCGGAGGCAAAGGCAACTATATACAGGCACAGAGCAATAATTGGTGACGTCTTGGCCCTCCAGCTCTGGGGACCGGGCCCCTCCTCCCAGAGCCCCTGCTTTCTGTTTATTGGTTGGGGTTCACGTGGTCCCACACAATTGGTCCTAAGCCAGTCACATGGACCAGAAAGCCCACCCCGTTAAAGGGTCCACGCTACCACATCCCTCCCTACTGAACTCCCTCAATACATTTGACAAAGTAAGCTATATACAAGGTCAAGAGACATAAGAGAAAAGAGTTCATAACAGAATCAGTCTGTCCAGGGACCTTAGAGTCCTCACGGATCATTTAGTCCCCTGGCTGGCTCCACCATCGCCAAGTCTCCAAGATAGTCTTGTTATCTGCAGAAGATGACAGCTCAGGCAATTCAACCTCTTCTGTAGGGCTACTCGCCACACCACCTCCCACCTGGACTTCTGGTGGGGCTAACTCTGAAATTCCCTGCTCACTGTGCTCTGCAACAGCCACAGGAGCGCTGGTGACATTAGTTGGACCCTTCTGATCTGGAAAGGGGGTTATGCCCCCCCCCCCCCAACCCCCACCTCCTCACATGGTTGACATGCTTGCTCACTGTCCTGACATTGACATTTACCACATATGATACAGGTCCAGATTGGGACATGGTCCAACTGGCTAAACAGAGTGGGCCTGAGAAAAAAGTTCGAATTAGAACCAGGTCCCCCACCTGGAATGATCTGTCATCCTTTTGTGCAGTACATTGATTTTCATGGGAATCCCTGACGTACCTCCAGCCTTCCCACCAAATTTGGAAATATCAAGTCTAAACGCGTTCTGAGGCTACAGCCCATAAGCAATTCAGTTGGTAAGACCCCCATTGTGGCATGGGGGCATCTTGCTGTAGGGCAAAAGGAAGTTGGCCAACCCATAGCGCAATTACCTGTTTGATTGCTTCCTCATAACCAGCCCATTATTTGCAGGGTGACGTGGGGCCATCTCGGATGCCAAATTTAGTTTGTCTGAACATAGTGTTGGAAATCATCCCTAGTAAAAGGGGTGCCATTATCAGACAGTATGGCTTCGGGTAGGCCGCAGGTGAACATGTCTATGGTCCAACTTGGAGTATTTGCAGTCTCCTGCCAGTTTGGCATAGAGGTCGTCTATTCAGGGGATCATGTACTTATCTACCTGGGCTGCCAGGTTGATTGTGAGCTTATAGTCCCCACATATTCTTGTAGATTGGTCTGGCTTCAGCACAGGAACTACAGGGGTTGCCAACTTGGAAAATAGCATTGGTTTAATTATTCCCAGTTCTTCTAATTGCTTTAGCTCAGCTTGGACCATTTGATGCAGGCCATAAGGACCGGTCTAGCGCTTAAAACCTAGGGGTTGAGTCTAGATCAACATAAATTTTGGCCTTCACGCCCTTGATCTGGCCTAACTCATTATGAAGCACATCTTCATATCGTCACAGGACATCTTGAAAAACACTGTTGATATTTTAAAGATTTCCAGCCAAGTCCCTTCCCATCAGGTGCCCATTTTTGGCAATCGAAGGCTTGGGCCTCTTGTTCTTTGTAAGCTACTGGTGTGCTGCTGGTCCGAAGAATTTTTAGGGCTTCACCCCGTATAAGTTGACAGCTGTTGTGATACCAAAGTTCAGGGTCTGTGCCCCTTCTCGAATGTAACCAGATGCCTGCTCCCCCACAGCCATAACCGAAGCCCTGGTATCGACCTCCATCATCAAAGGTCTCCCATTCACTTGCAGAATTATTTCAACTGGGGCTGTCTTATTTACTTTGATGATATTAAGATGGTACATTTCATGCTCCTCCTCAGAGCTCTTCTCCCCTTAGTTCAGTGGTGTCGTGGATTGATGCTGCTGTTTTTTTTTTTTTGCAACGGTGCACTCTACCTTGTGAGGCAACATGCCGGGATATGGCCTCTTTGATTGCAACAAAAACAGACAAACTCGCGACAATGGCATGCTTCCTGGAGATGGTGTCCCCTGCATTGAAAGCCATTCACCTCTCTCTTGGGCTGACAATCCATTCTTTTCCTGGTTCTCTGACTTCGATCTGGTTGCAAGGGTTGTGTTTGGTTCTCTACTGTGCCTGTTGATTTTACAGCGCACCTCAAGGCCATACTGCCCCACGACTGATTCACTTCCCCTTCCGGCACACTTTGGATTTCAGATGCGCCTTTTTTGGCACACTCTGTCACCTGAGCTATCTCGATCGCTTTGATTTCAAACAGGTTTTTTTTTTGATGCTGTGGCTGCCAATTCCGCGCATTACTTGGTCACGCAGCATATCGCTGAGAGCTGCACCAAACTCACAATGCTTGGCCATTTGGCAAAGTTGGCTACGAAGGTGGAGATGGGCTCTTCTGGGTCCCAAACAGCAGAGTTGAATTTGTACCGCTGTAGGGTGATTGAGGGCCTGGGGTTAAAAGGCTCCTTGACCTCGATGGGCCGAATGTCCTCCTTCTGCACTGTAAATTCTATGATAATCTATGACCAAGGTGACTAACTGGTTGAACGTTTTTGAATTGGGAGCCTCCGGGGACATAAGATTTCTTATCAGATTGTAGGTTTGAGGCCCACAAATCATCAAAAGTATCATTTTCTGCTTGTCTTCCCCTGCTATTTCATTCACTGTGAAGAAATAGCGGAGCCGTTCAATGTTCTGGCTCCAGTCTTCAGCCCCCAGGACGAACGATTCTAACTTCCCAAGCACCGGCATTTCCACTCACTTTTTGGGTGCTACCATTGATGGTTCCCAATTCTCATCTGTCTTTGAAGGCTTCTTCCTTCCCCCACAAATCCCGAACTGCTGAAGACGAAGGATCGAATTGTTGACTTTGTCACCAATGTGGTAGCTCGAGACAATATACTGGAAGCTTCCAGTATCAACAAAGAAGGTTTATTAACAGGAGGCAAAAGCAACTATATACAGACAGAGCAATGCTAGTTAGTTCATGATTCTTCAGCCGTGGGGTCCACACTGCACAAGCCCCTTCTCCAGGGCCCCCCGCTTTCTCTCTATTGGTCAGGGTTTGTGCACCCAGGCGATTGGTTCTGAGCCAGTCACGTGCACTGCAAAGCCCGCCCCCTTATTTCAAGCAACGTTCAAATTTCAAAGCAATATGAAAATGGATCTTGTGCGTTCTGGAAACATAAAAATGTTTGCATTCCTGTATCAGTTTTTAGAAGGTTTCAAAGAACAAAGAGTAAAGAAAAGTACAGCACAGGAACAGGCCCTTCGACCTTCCAAGCCTGTGCCGATCATGATGCCCTCATTTTTTCAAAAAACCTTCTGTGCTCACTCGGTCCGTATCCCTCTATTTCCTCCCTATTCATGTACCCATCCTGATGCCTCTTAAATGTTGTTAATGTGCCTGCTTCTATCGTATCCTCTGGCAGTGCGTTCCAGGCACCCACCACTCTCTGCGTGAAAAACGTAAGCCGCACATCTCCCTTAAACTTTCCCCTCTCATCTTGACCCTGTGCTCCCTTGCAATTGACACTTCTACCTTTGGAAACGGCCTCTGACTATCCAACCTGTCTAGGCCTCTCATAAGTTTGTAAACCTCTATCAAGAAGAGATCTCCTCTCAGCCTCCGTCTTTCCGGTGAAAACAATCCTAGTTTATTCAACCTCTCCTCTGAGCCAACATCCTCGAGACCAGGCAATATCCTGGTGAACCTTCTTTGCACTCTCTCCAAGGCTTCCATGTCCTTCTGATAATGTGATGACCAGAACTGCAAGCAATTGCACCTGTAATCTGGTCAATGTCCACCAGATTGAAATGATTGGCCTTTGCGAGTGATTAGCTATACATCAAAACATTAAGGACGGAGAAATATTTATAGCTGAATTAATAGAGAAGACCATGTTGGCGTTGAAGGAGGACGGGCGATCCTGCTATCTAGAGGAGGAGGAAAGTCTCTGTTTGAAAAGTGTTATATCTTTAGGGGTTCTGCTCTTCATTTCAGTAGAAACAAGGAATGAAAAGGTCACAATACCGTCGGTTATTTGGTCAGCTAGTCAGATTTTATTAAAGAGGTGTTGCTTGCTCACAGTCTAAGGTGAAAAAGAGGGAAATCTTGCAATTGTCTCTGATGATGTCAAGCGAGATGTGACACACTGCACAGTGATATATTGCTTTACAATACATACCAGGAAGGAGCTAAAAATTGAGGGTCAATTAATTGGGTAGGAGCCTTTACCACTGGTGTTCCCCAAATTCCTCTCCTTTGGATGAGATGGTGTGAAGACTCACAAGAGGTAGTTACAATGGGTGAAGATGTTTCATCCTTATGGGTGTTATATGTGGAGTTAGATTATAGATCAGCCATGATCTGATTGAATGGTGTGGAATAGGCTTGAAGGGTGATGCATGTTCCTGTTCACTGAATCAGAGAAAGAATAGCAGGCATGTTAAGGCATGAAGGGACTTGATTATTTGGTCTACAGAAATAACTCTATGAAACACGGGACACAGAAAATTGAATGGTGTCGCTTGCCTCCTGGGTCCACATATTGAGGATTTGATGACTCAGGTTTGCAGAATGGTTTAAGTAGCAGGTGTGGAATCATTTGTTATCCTTGTGACAACTAAAAATATAGTGAGAAACAGAGCAGAGGGCATTTGTGTTTCAGTCAGGGAAGCACTCCAGGAGGAAGATTAAGAGAAAAAAATACAAGTTTGGCATTTTTGGAAATTCTACCCAAACATATGCCAGTTAAGAGTGGCAGAGGGTAATTCATTCTATGATAGGCAGACTAACGCAGTGTTTTTCAAACATTTTGCCCAGGACCCATTTTTACCAACCGGCCATCCTTCGCGACCCACGCCAGCTGACCTTCGCGACCCATGCCGGCTGACCTTCGGAACCCACGCCGGCCGACCTTCGTGACCCGCACCAGCTGACCTTCGCAACCCACGCTGGCCGGCCTTCATGACTCACGCCAGCTGACATTCGCAACCCACGCCGGCCAACCTTCGGGACCCATGCCAGCTGACCTTCGCAACCCACGTCGGCTGACCTTTGCGACCCACCATTTTCACTTACCTTTAATGTGACCGGTGAGCCTGTTGGGTCCACATGATCTCACTTGCTTTGTTATTGAATGTTACATCTCTGATAATGACTTCAGTTGATGATTTAAGATCTCACTGCATCCGTTGAAAAAGATAAAGAGGTTTGTCCTCAAACTCACAATGTTTAGTCTTCAAATATATTTGAAGTTTTGAGGGTTTTAAACTATAATTTGCCAGTGCTTCCCTGCATATAACACACATGAACATTGAATCCTGATGCAGTGGCACAATTAATAATCCACACCTCAAGTAATCATCTTTATGCTGCTTTGTTCCTGTTTTCAGCTTCTTCTTCATGGGTTGTTCACCAGAGGCCCAGGAGTTCACACCAGTACTGCTGGCAGCTACAAAATGGAGAAATCTCTCTCATGCCCAGAACACGTGATGTCAGTGTTCAGGGGGCGTGGCCTGCTCTCTGCCGCCGCTCCAGGCAGGAAGACACCAGCGATTTTTAAAACATCTGCTCCTGGTCAGCACGCTGATGTCAGGAGGGCATCTGCCCTGTTTGGCTTCCAGCCTGCGCACAGCTGAGGGGGCACGTATGCGCGGAATGGCGATCATTCTGAAAGCCGGTCGCAGCCAGCATTTTAAAAAGTTTGTCGCGCCTTTGGGAACTATTTCCCACAATCCGGAATATGCGACGCATGGCCCCGCAATGAGGAACACCGTCATTCATAGCCCTGCGACCTTCCCGACACCCGCATGCGACCCATTCATGGGCCCCAATCTTTGGTTTTAAAATGACTGGACTAACTTGTGGCTAAAGCTTTGGTATATGAAGTCAGAATTTCCGTTTCTCAAACAATGGGTTTGTCCTGATGAATGTAAGGTAACATGTCTCTCTGTACATAAAACTTGTTTCATATTTTCACTGGTAATCATCAAAGTTTGTTCCAATCAGTATGGATTCACTCTTACATCTACCCCAATCACTTTTTGCCTTAGCAGATTAAAAAGCTGCATCTAAATAAATGAGGACAGAGCTATTGACAGGCAGGATAGATCAAATGCTAGGGACTATTTAAATTAGTTACGTGGAGTGATTGGGGTAGATGTAAGAGTGAATCCATACTGATTGGAACAAACTTTGATGATTACCAGTGAAAATATGAAACAAGTTTTATGTACAGAGAGACATGTTACCTTACATTCATCAGGACAAACCCAAGAATGCCAAATTTCAAATGATCACAACAATTTATACCACAGGAGAAAAGGGTGTTGATTGGTTAGCAAGTCAACTCTGATTGACCATGGAGAAAGCAACATGCAACGTTTGGCTCATCAAGCCCCCTGGTAATTCAGAACAAGTGCAAGGCTTGAACATATTCCTTTTGTTTTGAAGAGAACGAGTCCCTGCATGTTGCTTCTAACAAGCACAAATGTGTCACGTTACAAGCTCAACTGATTGTCATAAATTAATTATCAGTGCAGCTATCATCACATTCATGATTCATGGAATCACATATAACAATACACATTGTGTCTTGGGTTTTGCAACAACAGCTAATTGAGTACGGTCTGTATTCTGCCTATTACGAACAACCAAAGAAACAGCTATTTGATTTGATTATCCAATCATGCAGAAGTTTGGCAGACATACCTAGCATCACACTAGCATTGAATTTCATACACTAGTTGTTCATAGCTCAGTTGTGTAGTAGGCAGAATGGGCTGGATTCTCTGCCGGCAGGTTGCTCCGCTTTGCCGGCAGCCCCAGAATGGGAAACCCCATTGACTAGCTGGCACAACGGAGCATCCCGCCAGCGGGTTGAAACAGAAATGCGGCATGGCGGGGCGGAGAATCCAGTCCAATATCTTTTTCGTCTGATGGAAATATTCTATTAGTGCAAAACACCACTCACATAGCCACTGCATAGTAGCACTGTGGACCGGCTTTCTTAACTTTTTGTTCAAATTTTTTAGATACTTTGCCTTGAGGTGAGGTAGACTGGGCACTTATCAGGTCCGAAAGTGGTTTGCGAGTTTGCACAATAAACGGTGAACAATTATCTGACCACGATGGCCATTGTCTCGTTGCATAGCTTTGATGCACTCTATTTCTGCTTCAAGCTTGCAGAGTGAGAAAAAATCCTGGCTCTATTTACACAATTGCTGAAAAGGCCAAACTAAGGGCACGTGGACCTACATGAATCCCAACATTGATTTAGACAGTGAAGGTAGGCTAATGGTAGACCCTAGTTAAGACCCCATAAGCATATTTCTCAACTAACATGTAGAGGAAAGAGAGTGCATTAGACCACTTCATTTCAAAAGTAAATTTGAGAGTGGAAAAGTGTAAAACAAATATATAACAAATCTAATTGAATGGATAAATGGGATAAATTACCTTAATAAGGTAAACATAACAGGAAAAATGAAACTGGAACTATGCTTGCATTACTCCAAGAATGAAACAAATAAAATGTGCGATCCAAAACATCTTGCAGTGGCATGAGAATGTCACTTTAAGAAATGTTTGGCTGCTCATATTACCGCAGTAATGTCAGAGTGTGCGTGGAGCTGGGCTGTCTGTCAGCGTTTTACTTTTGTTTTAGGCTGTTTGCCGCAGGGTGTGTTTTAGTTTTGTTTTCGGTGTTGGAGCTGAAGCCAGACAGAGCAGGTGTACTGTTGATCTCTCTGCCATGAAAAGACTATCTCTTGATCATTTGGTGAATTCAGAATTATAAATGTTCTCAGTAGTGAATGTAAACCACGGTGCCACGGTGGCCAGGCCCACGATCGGGGCCTACCGATCAGCAGGCGGGCTGGTTCCGTGGGGGCCTATGTTCCTCCACGCCGGGCCCTTTAGGGCTCCGCTATATTGCCCGGGGGCAGGTGCGGAGAAGGGAACCCCCGTGCATGCGTGGAATCACGCCGGCCGTTCCACGCATGCGCGGCAGCATGTCGGCCAAAGGGTGCATGCGCAAATTCGCGGCAGCCATTCCGCGCCAGCCGGAGCTACGGGGACCACCCTGGTGCCGACCTAGCCCCCATTACCGGAGACCGTTGACACCGGACTGGTTGGCACTGCTTTTAATGCCGGCGTGGGGACATAGCCCCATTATTGGAGAATCCCGCCGTGGTCTCACCAAAACTTTATACAGCTGTAACAAGATTTATTTTTTCTTGTGCTCCCATCCCCTTGTTTCAGACCTGCTGAGATTTTCCAGCGTTTTCTCTTTTGTTTTCTATGTCTCTTTGTAGTTTGTCCTGCCCAGAGCTTACTTTTCCACCACTTTGGTATTATCAGCAAACTCAAATACATTGCTCTCTTTCATCGAAGTCATCAATATAGATTGTAAATAGCTGAGGCCCTGGTACAAATCCTTGTAGTACTCCACTACTCCACTATTCACTGTCTGCCAACTTGTAAAAGACCTGATTATGCCATTCCCTGCTTTCTAACCATTAACCAATCCTCTATGCATAGCCCCAATTCCATGAGTTCTTATTTTGCCTAATAATCTTCTGTGTGGCACCTTATTAAATGCCTTTTGGAAATCCAAGCATATTGAATCTACTTGTTCCCCATTATCTACTCTAGCAGTTACATCCTCAAAATACTAATAAATTTGTCAAACAGAATTTCCCTTTAGTAAAATCATGTCGACTCATTCTAATCATACTAGGCATTTCTAAATGTATTGTTAAGACTCCCTTAATGATTGATTCCAGCATTTTCCCAACAACTGATATCAAGCTGACTGGCCTGTAGCTGTTTTCTTTCTCCCTCCTTTTTGAAAAGTTATGTAACATTTGCCAATTTCCAATCTAAAGGGACCATTCCCGGATCTATGGAATTTTGGAAAATCATACACCCACGATCTCTGCAGTTTAGAATCTTAAAGTGTCCATCAGTTCCAAGAGGGGTGTCAGAATTTAGTCCCTTAAGTTTCTACAGTACTTTATCTCTGTTGATATTAATTTTCTTAATTTCTTCACTCTTTTAGCCCCTAGGTTATCATTTATTTCCGGTATTGACCTAGTGTCTTCCACAGTGAAGACAGACACAAAGGCCGTGATTCTCCGAGCCTCCACGCCGAAAGGGCACTCGGCGCAGGGGGGGGAATGGGGCCTCAGACCGCGGTCAGGTCCGACGACGGGACGCGATTCTCCGGCTACTGGAGAATTGGCGGCAGTTGCGCACGTGCGGTCGACGCGGCGCCAGTCGGGGGCCGTTGTCAGAGGCCGCTGTGGCAATTCTCCGAGGTCAGCCGGCCGAGTTCCCGCCGGGGTGATTCACATATGGGTCCACCCAGGGGGAGCTCGGCGTCGCGGCTGCAGTGGCCGTCCTGGTGGGGGACGGGGGGATCAGTCTTTGGGGGAGGGGGGGGGGGGGGTCCTCCACGACAGCCAGGCCCACGGTTGAGGGCCACCGATTGGGAGGCGCGCGCGATCTGGGGGTGGCCGACCTTCTTATTCGCCAGCCCGATGTGTGGCTCCGCCATTTTGTGCGGCGCCAGCGCGCAAGCGGTCGCCGCGCAGACCCGCGGTGAGCAATACAGGGCCCCGTACGGCGGGTGGAGCAGCGTGGAGCACTCCAGCACCGTGCTGGCCCCCTGTGGGCTACAGAATCGCTGGGCCAAGATGCCCGTTGACGCCGTCATGAAACACTCTGGTTACTGAAAAATATAAGTGGATCTTGAATCAAACACTGTTGATGCTGAAGTATTTTACCTTAACTATTAGAGCCTGGGATAAATTGATCTGGGGCAGCACAGTGGAACGGTGGTGAGCACTGCTGCCTCACGGCGCTGAGGAGCCGGATACGATCCCGGCCCCAGGACACTGTCCGTCTGGAGTTTGCACATTCTCCCCGTGTTTGCGTGGGTCTCACCCCCACAACCCAAAAATAGGCAGGACAGGTGATATCAGGCTATCACCTGATAGCCTGCTAAATTGGCCATGCTAAATTGCCCCTGAATTGGGAAAAAAAAATTGGGTACTCTAAATTTTAAGAAATCATGGGCGAAATTCTCCGTTAACGGCGGACAGTCCGCCGATCGGCGTAAAAAACGGCGCAAATCCGACTTGCGTCACGTCGGAAAAATGGGTCGAAAGTCTCCGGCCCGAAATGGGCTAGCAGCGACGTAACGGGATCCGCGCTTGCGCCGAGGTTCACGCCGTGCAGCGTCATACGCGCCGCACGGCGTGACGGCTCATAAGGCCGCGCTGCTCACCCCCACCCAACCGGCACACCCGACCGGAACACCCGACTGGATGGCTGGCCGCCGCTCAGCCCCGAGGTTCGAGTCACGGGATGTGGAGGCGCTCCTGGATGCGGTGGAGCAGAGGAGGGACGCCCTGTATCCCGGGCACGGCTGCAGAGTTGCCCCACGCCACAGCCGGCGTCTGTGGAGGGAAGTGGCAGAGGCCGTCACCGCTGCGGCCCAGTGCCACAAGAAGGTGAACGACCTCGTCAGAGCAGGCAGGGTGAGCGTCCCCATAGCCCCCCTCCCCCATATCCCCCCTCCCCCATATCCCCCCTCCCCATATCCCCCCTCCCCCATATCCCCATATCCCCCCTCCCCCATATCCCCCCTCCCCATATCCCCCCTCCCCATATCCCTCATATCCCCCCTCCACCATATCCCCCCTCCCCCATACCCCCCTCCCCCATATCCCCCATATCTCCCCTCCCCATATCCCCCCTTTCCTCATATCTCCCCTCCCCCATATGCCCCCTTCCCCCATATCCCCCCTCCCCATATCCCCCCTCCCCCATATCCCCATATCCCCCCTCCCCCATATCCCCCCTCCCCCACATCCCCCCTCCCCCATATCCCTCATATCCCCCCTCCACCATATCCCCCCTCCCCCATACCCCCCTCCCCCATATCCCCCATATCTCCCCTCCCCATATCCCCCCTTTCCTCATATCTCCCCTCCCCCATATGCCTCCTTCCCCCATATCCCCACTCCCCATATCCCCCATATCCCCCCTCCCCCATATCCCCCTCCCCATATCCCCTCCCCTGTATCCCCCTCCCCCAAATCCCCCTCCCCATATCCCACCATCCCCCATATCCCCCCTCCCCCATATCCCCCCTCCCCCATATCCCCCCTCCCCCATATCCCCCCTCCCCATATCCCCCCTCCCCCATATCCCCCCTCCGCATATCCCCCATCTCCCTCCCCCATATCCTCCATATCCCCCCTCCCCATATCCCTCATATCCCCCCTCCACCATATCCCCCCTCCCCATACCCCCCTCCCCCATATCCCCATATCTCCCTCCCCATATCCCCCCTTTCCTCATATCTCCCCTCCCCCATATGCCGCCTTCTCCCATATCCCCACTCCCCATATCCCCCTCCCCCATATCCCCCTCCCCCATATCCCCCTCCCCTGTATCCCCCCTCCCCCAAATCCCCCTCCCCATATCCCCCATCCCCCATATCCCCCCTCCCCCATATCCCCCCACCCCCATATCCCCCCTCCCCATATCCCCCCTTCCCCATATACCCCATATCCCTCCCCATATCCTCCATATCCCCATCCCCCATATCCCCTCCCCCATATCCCCCCTCCCCATATCCCCCCTCCCCCATATCCCCCCATCCCCCATATCCCCCCTCCCCCATATCCCCCCTCCCCCATATCCCCCCTCCCCATATCCCCTTCCCCATATCCTCCATATCCCTCCCCCATATCCTCCATATCCCCCCTCCCCTTATCCCCCTCCCCCATATCCCCCCTCCCCATATCCCCCCTCCCCCATATCCCCCTCCTCCATATCCCACCTCCCCATATCCCCCCTCCGCCATATCCCCGCTCCCCCATATCCCCCTCCCCATATCCCCCCTCCCCCATATCCCCCACATCCCACTCCCCCATATCCCCCCTCCCCATATCCCCCCTCCCCATATCCCCCCTCCCCCATATCCCCCCTCCCCATATCCCCCTCCCCCATATCCCCCTCCCCATATCCCCCCTGCCCCCATATCCCCCCTCCCCAATATCCCCCCATACTCCCCTCCCCCATATCCCCCCTCCCCATAACCCCCCTCCCCCATATCCTCCCTCCCCCATATCCCCCCTTCCCCATATCCCCCTCCCCATATCCCCCTTCCCCCATATCCCCCTCCCCATATCCCCCCTCCCCATATCCCCCTCCCCAAATCCGTCCTCCCCATATCCCCCATATCCCCCCTCCCCATATCCGCCCTCCCCCATATCCCCCCTCCCCATATCCCCCCCGATATCCCCCTCCCCATATCCCCCCTCCCCATATCCCCCTCCCCCATATCCCCCCTCCCCCATATCCCACCTCCCCATATCCCCCCTCCGCCATATCCCCCCTCCCCCATATCCCCCTCCCCATATCCCCCCTCCCCCATATCCCCCACATCCCACTCCCCCATATCCCCCCTCCCCATATCCCCCCTCCCCCATATCCCCCCTCCCCCATATCCCCCCTCCCCATATCCCCCTCCCCCATATCCCCCTCCCCATATCCCCCTGCCCCCATATCCCCCCTCCCCAATATCCCCCCATACCCCCCTCCCCCATATCCCCCCTCCCCCATATCCCCCCTCCCCCATATCCCCCCTTCCCCATATCCCCCTCCACATATCCCCCTTCCCCCATATCCCCCTCCCCATATCCGCATATCCCCCCTCCCCATATCCCCCCTCCCCATATCCGTCCTCCCCATATCCCCCATATCCCCCCTCCCCATATCCCCCCTCCCCTATATCCCCCCTTCCCCATATCCCCCCCGATATCCCCCTCCCCATATCCCCCCTCCACATATCCCCCTCCCCCATATCCCCGCTCCCCCATATCCCCCCTCCCCCATATCCCCCTCACCATATCCCCCCTCCCCCATATCCCCCCTCCCCCATATCCCCCCTTCCCCCATATCCCCACTCCCCCATATCCCCCATATCCCCCTCCCCATATCCCCCCTCCCCATATCCCACCTCCCCATATCCCCCCTTCCCCCATACCCCCCTCCCCATACCCCCTCCCCATATCCCCCCTTCCCCCATATCCCCCCTTCCCATATCCCCCATATCCCCCCTCCCCATATCCCCACTCCCCACATCCCCCCTCCCCATATCCCCCTCCTCCATATCCCCCTTCCCCCATATCCCCCCTCCCCCATATCCCCCCTCCCCATATCCCCCCTTCCATCATATCCCCCTTCCCCCATATTCCCCCTCCCCATATCCCCCATATCCCCCCTCCCCATAACCCCCCTCCCCCATATCCCCCCTCCCCCATATCCCCCCTTCCCCATATCCCCCTCCCCATATCCCCCTTCCCCCATATCCCCCTCCCCATATCCCCCCTCCCCATATCCCCCTCCCCAAATCCGTCCTCCCCATATCCCCCATATCCCCCCTCCCCATATCCGCCCTCCCCCATATCCCCCCTCCCCCATATCCCCCCCGATATCCCCCTCCCCATATCCCCCCTCCCCATATCCCCCTCCCCCATATCCCCCTCCCCCATATCCCACCTCCCCATATCCCCCCTCCGCCATATCCCCCCTCCCCCATATCCCCCTCCCCATATCCCCCCTCCCCCATATCCCCCACATCCCACTCCCCCATATCCCCCCTCCCCATATCCCCCCTCCCCCATATCCCCCCTCCCCCATATCCCCCCTCCCCATATCCCCCTCCCCCATATCCCCCTCCCCATATCCCCCTGCCCCCATATCCCCCCTCCCCAATATCCCCCCATACCCCCCTCCCCCATATCCCCCCTCCCCCATATCCCCCCTCCCCCATATCCCCCCTTCCCCATATCCCCCTCCACATATCCCCCTTCCCCCATATCCCCCTCCCCATATCCGCATATCCCCCCTCCCCATATCCCCCCTCCCCATATCCGTCCTCCCCATATCCCCCATATCCCCCCTCCCCATATCCCCCCTCCCCTATATCCCCCCTTCCCCATATCCCCCCCGATATCCCCCTCCCCATATCCCCCCTCCACATATCCCCCTCCCCCATATCCCCGCTCCCCCATATCCCCCCTCCCCCATATCCCCATCACCATATCCCCCCTCCCCCATATCCCCCCTCCCCCATATCCCCCCTTCCCCCATATCCCCACTCCCCCATATCCCCCATATCCCCCTCCCCATATCCCCCCTCCCCATATCCCACCTCCCCATATCCCCCCTTCCCCCATACCCCCCTCCCCATACCCCCTCCCCATATCCCCCCTTCCCCCATATCCCCCCCTTCCCATATCCCCCATATCCCCCCTCCCCATATCCCCACTCCCCACATCCCCCCTCCCCATATCCCCCTCCTCCATATCCCCCTTCCCCCATATCCCCCCTCCCCCATATCCCCCCTCCCCATATCCCCCCTTCCATCATATCCCCCTTCCCCCATATTCCCCCTCCCCATATCCCCCATATCCCCCCTCCACCATATCCCCCCTTCCCCCATATTCCCCCTCCCCATATCCCCCATATCCCCCCTCCCCCATATCCCCTCCTCCCCCATATCCCCCTCCCCATATCCCCCCTCCCCCATATCCCCCCTCCCCCAAATCCCCCTTCCCCCATACCCCCCTCCCCATACCCCCTCCCCATATCCCCCCTTCCCCCATATCCCCCCTTCCCATATCCCCCATATCCCCCCTCCCCCATATCCCCCCTTCCCCATATCCCCCCTCCCCCAGATCCCCCCTCCCCATATCCCCCTTCCCCCATATCCCCCCTCCCCATATCCCCACTCCCCACATCCCCCCTCCCCATATCCCCCTCCTCCATATCCCCCTTCCCCCATATCCCCCCTCCCCCATATCCCCCCTCCCCATATCCCCCCTTCCATCATATCCCCCTTCCCCCATATTCCCCCTCCCCATATCCCCCATATCCCCCCTCCACCATATCCCCCCTTCCCCCATATTCCCCCTCCCCATATCCCCCATATCCCCCCTCCCCCATATCCCCTCCTCCCCCATATCCCCCCTCCCCATATCCCCCCTCCCCCATATCCCCCCTCCCCCAAATCCCCCTTCCCCCATACCCCCCTCCCCATACCCCCTCCCCATATCCCCCCTTCCCCCATATCCCCCCTTCCCATATCCCCCATATCCCCCCTCCCCCATATCCCTCTTCCCCATATCCCCCCTCCCCAGATCCCCCCTCCCCATATCCCCCTTCCCCCATATCCCCCCTCCCCATATCCCCACTCCCCACATCCCCCCTCCCCATATCCCCCTCCTCCATATCCCCCTTCCCCCATATCCCCCCTCCCCCATATCCCCCCTCCCCATATCCCCCCTTCCATCATATCCCTCTTCCCCCATATTCCCCCTCCCCATATCCCCCCTCCACCATATCCCACCTTCCCCCATATTCCCCCTCCCCATATCCCCCATATCCCCCCTCCCCCATATCCCCTCCTCCCCCATATCCCCCCTCCCCATATCCCCCCTCCCCCATATCCCCCCTCCCCCATATCCCCCATATCCCCAAGTGAATCCAGCCCTAACCTTAACCTCTGCAATGCACGCGCAACCGATGGCGTGGATTCATATACCTGCCTCACAGTGTTGCCTTTTACCCCTGCCACCCTCCCCCCCCCCACCCCACAGGAGAAGCTCGCACACAACAATAGGGAGCATGTGAGGACTGGAGGAGGGCCCGCTGATGAGAGGCCACTGACCGAACACGAGGAAAGGGCCCTGGAACTGGCAGGCGGACCTGACGACCGGGAGGTTGCTGATGCAGAGGTCAGGGGCGTACTAGCAAGTGAGCCACCGACAGCCCGTCCCCATATCCCCCCTCCCCAATATCCCCCTCCCCCATATCACCTGATCACTGCCTGATGTCTAACCATGCATGCTTCATTGTGTATCGCAGGACCAAACGTCCAGGCACCCATCCCCGCAGATGCAGACCGCCCGCAGGATGCCCCTCGGAGGCCACGGGAGACGGAGAGACCCGGACCCTCCAGCATGCGACGCCCGCAGGATGCCCCTCGTGCACCACGGGAGACGGAGAGACCTGGAGCAACAGGGAGACGACACCCCCGTCACGTGCGGGAGCGACCACCCAGTGACGAGGGGGGCAGCCACAGGCCCACGTCACCACTACCCAGGACACCACTACCCAGGACACCACTACCCAGGACACCACTACCCAGGACACCACTACCCGGGACACCACTACCCGGGACACCACTACCCGGGACAGCACTGCCCAGGACACCCCTACCCGGGACAGCACTACCCAGGAAGACGAAATACCGGACAGTGACTCAGAGCGGATGGGTGGAGACGAACCCCCACCCCAAAGTGCCATGGACTCAGAGGGGGTCGAAGAGCACGACACAACGCCACTGCTGTCACCAACACCCTCCACCATCACAGAAACACTCACCTCAGTTGGGCACTTTAGTGATGAGGCGTCTGCTACACTCACTGGTGCGCACAGCACAGCCGTCCCGGTACAGCAGGTGGAGGTAGGAGCAGCAGAGGGGCCGGGCAGTCGGAGGGCAGCCCAGCCCAAGCGAACATCTACCGCCCAGATGGATCCCGGGTTCCTGGAGTTACCACACCCACACATAGATCCGATGCAACCACCGACCCGGAGACGAGCGAAGAGGGTGACGGCCGGCTTGCGGCGGCTGCAGTCGCAGGTGGAGGAGTCCACCCGCGTCCAGGAGCTGGGAGTGGTGCCGGTCATGCGTGCCACCCAGGCTGACACCGCATGGGTGGCGTCCGCAGTGGAGGCAATGGGTGCGACGGTGTCAGACATGGGGAACGGTTTGCGAGGCCTGGGGCTTTCCGTGCAGGTGGCGTCTGTGGCCTAGGACATGGCTGCCCTCTCACAGGAGGCCATGAGCCAGTGCCAGCGCCAGATGGCAGAGGCACTCAACGCCATAGCCCAGTCTCTGCAGGCCATGGCCCAGTCTCAGCAGGCCATGGCCCAGTCTCTGCAGGCCATCGCTGAAGGCATCAGCGCCATTGGCCATGTGCGAGCCGGCGTCGCACTGTCACAGACAGGGTTTGCCAACCCCCTGGGCTCCATGGCTGCAAACCTGCAGACCCCTGTCGATACCAGCACGGGCCTCCAGGACTGGCAGCGCCAGATGTCGGGGGGGCGTCGGATGGCCAGTCCGTTCGCATCCCCCACCCATGTAGAGGCCTGGGGGTCATCGGGCACCCCGAGGGAGGAGGAGGTGGTGTGGTCCGTCCTGGCTACCCCTGTAGGGGAGGTCCCGGTACACCGCGACACCTCGGACTCCCCCCCTTCCGTCCCAGGTGCATCGGGTGGGCAACGGGCAGGACAGGCTGGCAGCTCGCCATCCCAGTCGCCCGGGCCGCAACCTGGCCCATCTAGGCCAGGACGCCCCAGGAAACGGCCGCCAAAGGGATCCAGTGTCAGAGGGCAGGAATCACAGGAGTCCACCTCCAGTTCTGCTGTACCGTCTGGGGAACCACGTAGACGTAGTCAAAGGGCCCGTAAGGCCAAACAATTAGACACTGAGTAAGTTGGCACGGGTGCAGGGCACAGATGAGTTTTAGGGGCTAGGGCACGTGCATGAACTCCTTTGGTTATTAAAGTCAATGTTACACCTACAGAAGCTGCCTTTGTGCTCTGTCCAAAGCGTGCGGGGGTGTCATTTACGTTGAGCGCAAGTGTGTGTGTGAGGGGTGGTCTTACCTCAGCCCCAGGTGAGTCTGCCCCCTTCCCCCTGGGCCGCCATCAACATCCCCCCGGGCAGAGGACGGGACCGTGCGCTGCAGTGTCACAGCCGCATGCAGGGATGGTCCGGGTGGATGGTGGTACTGTGGCCATGGGTCAGACATAGTCCAACGATGTGGAGCCAGGAGCTCACCGCAGGGCGGGTTGTCATCATCCTCCATGGCCTGCAATAGACACGCGTCCACCCACAACTGTGTGAGCCCGGCTCGTTGTGCCGCAGGTGGATCGGCAATGGGGGGGTGGTGGTGTGCATGCGGGTGGGGTGGGTGGGGTTGGGGAGGGGGGTGAGGGTGCTGGGTGGGTGGATGGGTGGGGGGTGTGGGTGGTCGGCTGTTGCCATGGTGTGCGGTCTGTGGCCATACTACCCGATCCCCACCCCCATCTAGTCAGTGAAGCGGGCGGCTATCAGTCTGTCCCGTGCCCGCTGGGCCAGCCTGTAACGGTGGACAGCCACCCGCCTGTGTCTACCCCGTCTGCCCTGACCATTACCCCCATCTCCCTCATCTGGGGAGGACTGCGCCTCTTCCTGCTGCTCCTCCACTCCGCCCTCCTCTGCCTGCGGCACATCGCCCCTCTGCTGGGCTATGTTGTGCAGGACGCAGCACACAACAATGATGCGGCCGACCCGATCTGACCGATACTGGAGGGCACCCCCAGAGAGGTCCAGGCACCTGAAACGCATCTACAGCACGCCAAAGCACCTCTCTATCACTCCCCTTGTCGCTACATGGGCATCATTGTAGCGGTTCTCCGCCTCATTGCGTGGCCTCTGTATAGGCGTCATCAGCCACGATCGCAATGGGTAGCCCCTGTCGCCCAGCAACCAGCCCCTCAGCCGGGGATGGCGTCCCTCGTACATGCCGGGGATGGATGACCGCGACAACACGTATGAGTCGTGTACACTGCCTGGGTAATGGGTGCAGATGTGCAGGATCATCATGCGGTGGTCGCAGACCACCTGTATGTTCATCGAATAGGTCCCCTTCCTATTGGTGAACACGGCCCTGTTATCTGCAGGTGGCCGCACGGCGACGTGCATCCCATCAATCGCGCCCTGGACCATGCGGAACCCGGCCACGGCAGAGAAGCCCACGGCCCGGGCACCTTGGCTGGCCCGGTCCACGGGGAAGCGGATGTAGCGGTGAGCCATGGCATATAGGGCATCTGTCACTGCCCGGGTGCACCGATGCACCGATGTCTGCGATATGCCGGACAGGTCCCCACTCGGTGCCTGGAATGACCCCGTTGCATAAAGGTTCAGGGCCACCGTAACCTTGATGGACACGGGGAGAGGGTGTCCCCCGCCAGTGCCACGCGGTGACGGGTGTGCCAGCAGGTGGCAGATGTGTGCCATGGCTTCCCGCCTCATCCGGAGTCTCCTCCTGCATTCCCGGTCCGTGAGGTCCTGGTATGGCTGCTGGGGCCGGTACACACGGGGCGCCCTCGGGTGCCTCCGTTGCCGTGGGGCCGCGACGTCCTCTTCCCCCTCCTCGTCCTGTCGGTCAGGTGTCCCTCCAGCCTGGGCGGCTGCCGCCTGTCCCTCTGTGGCAGCCTGCGCCGCCTCTCTGGCACGCTCCTCCTCCTCCTCCTCCTCCTCATCCAGGGCAACATAGACATTAGCGGCTGCCGCCACGGCGGCCAACAGCGCTGGATGATCGGAAAACATGATGGCCTGGTGGGGGGGAGGGGAACGACGACATGTCATCATTGCCCATATCCCCTCCTCCCCCCAGCCAGGTGGCATGGACCGCATTGGTCCAACTGTTGGAGGCTGGCACCTGGCCAGGTGGACCAACTCACTTGCCGTCGCATCCCCCTCCCCGGCACGGACCCCCCCCCAACCCCCTCCCCGGTAACGGACCCCCCCAACTCCCTCCCCGGCATGGACACCCCATCCCCCTCCCCGGCACGGACCCTCCCCCCCAACCTGCACCCCGGCACGGACCCCCCATCCCCCTCCCCGGCACGGACCCCCCCCCAACCTCCTCCCCGGCACGGACCCCCCCAACCTCGTCCCTGGCACGGACCCACCCCCCAACCTCCTCCCCAGCACGGACCCCCCCAACCTCCTCCCCGGCACGGACCCCCCATCCCCCTCCCCGGCACGGACCCCCCTCCCGGCACTCCCCCGGAGCCCAGCCCACTCTAACCACACACCCCCGCCGCACACACACACACAACCCGAGACACACCTCTCCTCACACATTCAGACTGCGGCCACGCCATCGCCTGCCCAGAGCCAACCCCCCAGGCCGTCACTCACCTCCACGCTGGTCGGCGTGAACCTGGAGCACAGGGTCACGCCGATGAAAAGGAGGTTTAATTTACGTCGACGTGACCGGTCATCCCGTCGACGGGACTTCGGCCCATCCGGAAGGGAGAATATCGGCAGGCCGAAAATCGGCTGCCTTGCGCAGACCCGTGACATTCTCCGCGGCAGCGGCGACATTAACGCCCCGCCGACTTTTCTCCCTTCGGAGACTTCGGCAACCAGCGGGGGCGGGATTCACGGCGGCCAACGGCCATTCTCCGACCCTCTGGGGGGTCGGAGAATGACGCCCCATTTTCTTTATACAATTTGACTACACAAAGTATTTTTAATTTCATGTTGCTGCAACAATATCAGAAAAGTATGCCGATATTGCTAAATATAGGGTGCATGAATATATGGATAATATGCCCAGAATGAATTGTCCAGATGTCTTTTACCCAGTAATTTCCTGTACAGGCATGTTCATTTTCATGTCTATGATTAAATCTGTTACAAGGCAAAATTACATTGAAAGATATGTGTGGCGGACAATAAAAACGAGGGTTTGAAGAAAAGCTCCATTAATAACTTTGACCTACCTGAGTGTCCACATCTGCTGGCTGGCTTGGTTGCTTCCAGCATTTTATGATTTTGTATTGACAAACGTTCATTGTTTTTGATACAGCATTCCTTATTGTTGTTGTCCTTCAAATGACCACAGGATTCCACAATACAAGGCCTAGCTCTCTGAAGAAAATAAGCCCTAATTTTTAAGCTCTTTCCTGTAAAATAAAAATCAGGCACCTGACATCTTGATTAATTAATTTTAAAAAGCATATGTTGTGATTTATTGTTTCTTGGGCCATATTAAAGGTTTTGTAACCGGATCATATTTGATTGGCATTCCTTCATTTCCACCAACCTTTTAAAAACTGTCCTGTCCAACCATTTTATCAGTAGGTTTTATATCACAATAAAAATGGTAACTTTAAAAATAAAATTCTAAACAAATAACACTGGATATTATGGTCATGTCTGAAATGTTTCAAACACAGTTTTCCACAACTTTAGAGATATTAAAGTGAAACAAATTGCTTCTGTTGTGGAACAAATTAAATGTTAGGATCACTGTATTTTTTTGCAATGACACATTTGCCTCAGGTACCAACTGGTTTTAATGATATGTTGTCATAATTATGCTGCTCTTGACTGACAGCATGTAATGATGATGAATAGTGAAAAACAGGATAGGTATTGGGAAAGCTTGTCACTGTCTGAAGAATAACCGGCTGCCTTGTTTGCAGAGAATGGACTAAACAATATATTGTTTGATGTGTTGGGTACTCTGGATCTGTGGAGACTGCGTTTACCTTAGCAGTAACATAGACAGCCTACCAACACTTGTAATAGTACAACCCTATTTTATTTAACTAAGAGCTGTTAAACATACTTGCACTGTGGGTCGACACTATGTTAGATTGACTGAAGACCTGTGCCTAACCTGACCAGCCTATACTGCTGGCACATGGTGGATGCTTGTGCTACTGACGGCGGGCTCTGTCTGTCTCAGAGGCTGCATCCTGAATGAGCGGGAAAACTAGTGCCCTCTGTCTTTATAGTGACCGTGCCCTAACTGGTGATTGGCTGCTGTGTTGTGTGTGTTGATTGGTCTTGCAGTGTGTCAGTCAGTGTGTGTCTCTGCACCATCATACACTGATGTGTATATTATGACATTGTTTTGCCAATTTCCACTCGTGAACATATTCAAAGACTGATAAGAACAACATAACACAATAGACTACCCTTAGGAGTTTAGCACAGTGGGCTAAACAGTTGGCTTGTAATGCAGAACAAGGCAGCAGCGGGGGGTCAATTCCCATACCGGCCTCCCCGAGCAGGCGCCGGAATGTGGCGACCAGGGGCTTTTCACAGTAACTTCATTGAAGCCCACTTGTGACAATAAGTTATTATTATTAGAAACTTTACAATGAACTTCACCATGAGGATCTAAAATCAAGCTGCGTTTGAAAAAATATCAAGTCACTGTACATATTATAAAAAAGCAGGTTTCAAAGAGGATTTTGCACATGAAGGTGGATGCAGCAAGGGTTTAGAAAAACATTCAGAGGATAGGATAATTGCTGATAACTCTACTGTCCACGATGGAGTGTGAGAAGGGAAGTGGGATCTTAGAATAGAGATACAAACATGGATAAAGTTTCTCATGCCAGGTCATGTAAAGTAGGTGCAGAGGCGGACAATATTACAAAGGTGGAGAAAGGTGATCTTGATGATAAAACAGATATGGTGGGAAAATTGCTCACATTGCACTGCTTCAAACTGTAGGGTGCAGAATTCCATTCATTCTCAAGGGGCAGACAGAGCCATGAACTGTGGAATCTTTCTCAATGATAGTCATGGAGAATACAGAATTAGATATACCAGTAGTGGTCCATGGCACTCTCTGTCCCCGGGAAATCAAACCTGCGCAGCGCCAATTGAAGAGATGTCATGTGAACAAACTCTGTGTTCACATCCCTCTGAACTGTATCTCATGGTCAAACAGATTCAGTCTGAGGGAACAGTCAGGAAGTGAGGGTTACACTAAGATGCAAAGTTTTTGGCGGCAGTGAAAAAAGAAGGCAATGACCATACTACTACACAAATGGAGAAAGTTTTGTCTTACACATCAGTTCTCCAAGGTGGCCTTCAGGATGCGCGACAACACAGAATCGCCGAGCAGAATCTTATAGCCAAGTTCCGCACACATGAGTACGGCCTCAACCGGGACTTTGGATTCATGTCACATTACATTCACCCCCCAACATCTGGCCTGGGCTTGCAAAATCCTACCAACTGTCTTGGCTTGAGACAATTCACACCTCTTTAACCTGGGGTTACCCCTCTCTCTGGCTCTGTAAATGCTTGCATTCAAAGGATTGTCTTGCATCTTTGACTTTGTCTATATAGATGTTTCTGGAACATACCTCTTCATTCACCTGAGGAAGGAGAAGTGCTCTGAAAGCTAGTGATTTGAAAGAAAACTGTTGGACTTTAACCTGGTGTTGTAAGACCTCTTACTGTGCTCGACCCAGTCCAACGCCAGCATCTCCTCATCATCTGCTAGTTTAGTATCACCGACAGAGCTAGCTACTTTGCACATTTTCCAATTGCAAGGCATTGTGCAAATTTTAAACTTTTGTGGTACCAGAACCAAACCGGGAGACAGTCCACTCAAGCCTTCCCTGTACTTTCCTCACTCCAACAGAACTCCTTTACTAAGTAGTTGTTTGCTACCCTTCCGCAACTTCCTATCCACACACACTATCCAATCCCTATCACTATTTGGCAGCTCTTTATAAACTTCAGTCCAGCAGATCAACCTCTTGATATCGTAACCAGGAGGTTTTCAATTCCATCCAAATCCATCAAGATGAAAATTAGGTGGTTTCAATAGTGGGTGATGTTCAACAACAATATTTCAGATCAGGTCACCAAATTGAGAATGCATCTTTTGAGCCCAACTAGTAGCCCTTTGTTGAATGTCTTTAGGACATCAAAGACATTATGTCATAGGGCATTCTACTATCCTCTTAAATTATCATTGCCTCAAAGAAATCAAGGAGGATGGTCAGGCGTCATTCCATGTTGACAGCCATAGGTGGCACGGTAGCACAGTCACTTCACAACACCAGGGTCCCAGGTTCAATTCCCGCTTGGGTCACTGTCTGTGCGGAGTCTGCACGTTTTCCCCATTTCTGCGTGGGTTTCTTCCGATGCTCTGGTTTCCTCCCACAAGTCCCGAAAGACGTGCTTGTTAGGTGAATTGGACATTCTGAATTCCCCCTCCGTGTACCCGAACAGGTGCCAGAATGTGGCAACTAGGGGATTTTCACAGTAACTTCATTGCAGTGTTAAGGTAAGCCGACTTGTGACAATAAATATTATTATTATTTTAAACAAGATTATTGTGTAGAGATCATCCTAAACTTTTTTACTGCAGCAGTAAGATCAACCTTTGACGCCTCAAAATATCCTTCCAAAAATTAGAGTTAACTTACATACTGAGTATAAAATGCGAACTGCCGGTGCTGCTGTAGGTGATCACCATTTTGAAACTTGAAAAACAAAGCATGAGATCGGTAATTCAAATTATATCAATGTGACATCATAGAATCACAAGTTCAGAAGGAGGCCATTCGGCCCATCGAGTCACCAGCCCTTGAAAAGAGCACCCTACGTAAGCCCGCAACTCCACCCTATCCTATACTTCTACCCTATCCCCGTAACCCCACCTAACCTTTTTTGGACACTAGCATGGCCAATCCACCTAACCTGCACATCTTTGGACTATGTGAGGAACCCGGAGCACCCGGAGTAAGCCCACGCTGACACGGGGAGACCGTGCAGACTCCGCACAGACAGTGACCCAGCCGGGAATCAAACCTGGGACCCTGGAGCTGTGAAGCAACTGTGCTAACAACTGTGCTACAGTGCCTACCACATGTTTTATTGAATTCAATAGTTCTACAAAGATACCTTTGACTACAATCAAAATATTTAAAAAACAATTCCAATAAACAATTCATCAAATTCATTCTGAGTCATTCTGGCCTATGACAGCTTTGTAAGGATCCCATTATGGATCAGAGATAAAAGCAAATTACTGCGAATGCTGGAATCTGAAACAAAAACTGAAAATACTGGGCAACCTCAGCAGGTCTGGCAGCATTTGTGGAGAGAGCAGGGAGCTAACGTTTCGAGTCTGGAGGACACTTGTCAAAAGCTCTTGTGGATCAGATTTGACGCTTTCCATTTCAGAATTAGCTCTCTGCAGCAAATCATCGTCCACTCCATCCATTGAATTAGACATTTTTATGAATGATCTGATGGCTGTTTGGATATCAATCACATCCCACAATTTGATGATAAAATCACAGAATTCATCAAGGGGAACATTGCTCATATTTCCTCTCTTTGTGAAGGTTTGTTTCTCCACCAACCACCCACTTATTCCATTCAATATGAATGCGATTCCTGAATTGTTGAGGCACACATTAAAAGGTTGAACTATGGAACTAGATCTCCGGTACAAGCGCAAGTTGGGCATGATTTTGTTGCAGGTAGATCCCATCAGTTGTACAGGATCATGTTATAACCCCCATGAGACCACTGGGGATAACCCGATTCATCTCCCCATGAACCTTGTGAAGTATGAGCTTCCCCACTGAGGGGGCGGAGGTCAATCCGCGGGATAGTTAACTCAGGACATTAAAAGCCAGCCAAGCTGTAGGGTAGTCCTGGCTGAGGCTGGGACTGTTACTTGTATATACCTCACTTTGGTAATAAAACATTTGTTTTGTCTCCCCTTTCTCGATTCCTCTGTGACTACTAAATCAGTGATGAGGATAAAGCGGAACTACAGTCGGCACTCCTAACCATTTAGAGCATGGCCACCTCTCTTCACAAAAGAATAAGGTTTGCACCATTTTGAAAATGCCGCTCGTTGGCAGACTCAATACATTTGATGTGGGTGTAGAGGACTCGATTCAGTAGGAAGGCCTATGCGTTTTTTAAAAAGTATAACGATTTCATTGGGGATGATCACCAGACAGTAATACTTCTGACTGCCTGTGGGACCCCCACTTTTCCTCCATAAAGAGCCTGACATACCCCGCGGCCCAAGACTCCAAGACCTTCTAAGAGCTAGTGGTGCTTGTGGAAAACATCTATGACCACAAGCCATCAGTTATCATACAAGGGTACCGATTCAATATGGCCGAGGACCCCATTACCACGTTTTTGGTCCAATTGCACAATTTGGCAGAGATTTGCGACTGTGGGCCTTCCCTACCCGAGATGCTATGAGACCGCCTTGTATGCGGAGTAAACAATATAGCGATCCAGCGGAAATTGCTGACTGAGCCATTGCTGGATCTAGAAAAGGCCGTCGAGATCGCCCTCTCACAGGACAGTGTGGGGAAAGGAGTCCAGGAACTCCAGGGGATGTCAGAGATGGAGGTAAACAGCGTAGAGCACCCCCCCCCCCCCATTCCACCACACAGCATCCCCAAAGACTGGGGTCCCTGGGAACCCTGCCCGGGCCCAAATACCACCAAGACCAGGCCTATTGGCCAAGGACCGATACAGCCTGGCGGAAATACTCCTTGGAATATATGCAAGGTGATCCAAGGCAGCACGGCACTTGTGGTCCGCACAATCGCAGGGATAGAAAACTGCGGGTCAGCCAGCAAACACACTGCCCTACTTGAGGGAGATGTCAGCCCAGAGTTTGGACCCTCCACTTAGAACAACCTGATGATGAGGAAAGTAAGCAATTGAATTGCATTGCCACACCACGAATTGCCCCCACTAGGATCACCGTCCAGGTGAACGTCCACCCGCTAGAGACGGAGTTGGACACGGGAGCCACAGTTTTCATAATTTGGAGACAGGCGTTCAAGAGAATCAGGACTGGATGTTTGAGTTTACGGGACACCAACATGAGGCGGCGAGCTATACGGGGAACCCCTAGCCATAGTGGGTAAAGTTTTCCAGGAAGGTCTGGGCAAAATTAAGAAAGCTGTGGCCAAACTGTATGTGGACCCTGAGGCCTAGCTTAAGTACTTCTGGGCCCACGCGGTCCCCTATGCGCTGCTGGCAAAGGTCGAGGATGAACTCAGCCGACCGAATGGCCTTGGGATCTTCTGACTGAATGAATTAAGAACACTTTCATCTCATTTTTATTGAAGTTACTGGTTTGATTAAGTTATATTTGGTTGAAAAGAGTAGATACGTATTTCCTTGTGGATATTTGGAGGAAGTAATCGTTCAGAATGTTTATTTGGTTTCAAGCCTGTTGCATCTTTCAATATTTTTCAGCACTTCTCTGACATCCCTTTTGTGGTGCTGAAATTATATTCTGCTGTTGCCTTATGCCTGAGCTCCTATGATTTTCTCTGCATTCCTATTTGGTCATTTGATCAGGCTTTTACATGTTTCTCTGTTTGCTTATGGTCATCCCGGAAAACCCTTTCCCTTCATACTTGCAGGATTTGTAGAGGTTATTTTCCCTCTTTGTTTTATTTGAATTTGGTTTATTAGTTTGTTTGCTTTCGCATGCTATTTGCTTCCCACATCACTGTGCACCCACCACCTGCCTCACCCCCCAACTCCACCTTAAAATGGAGATATTTATGTTTTATTCATACATGAGTATAAATTACCTCAGATATAGTTCAAGGTGAAGTTGTTTCCAATGCACAGACCTTGTTTGGTGGATCATTTTTTGTTGTTCTTTCATATTTGGAGAAAATCGTTGTTCTTAGATGCAAAATGTCTTTTGTATATACTCGCCACTGTAATACTCGCTTTTGACGGATTTGTAGACTTAGCTTTCTGAATTGGCTTTAGTATATTGCTGTTATTAACTCATTTGAAATTATTTTATTCATGCCAGTATTAGAAATAACACCATTAGATTTAACTAGTATATAACATTTGGTTAAAATTTATTTCTTAATAAACTGATCATTGTACTCCAGTCCAATTCCTATCCATGTTAAATTAACAAAATCATAAACATGTCTATAATAAAAGGGTTAACAACTTGAAATACAGCACAATTGAATGTCAAACTTATTTGTTTATTAGAAACTAGTGCAAAGGTTAACTGAGGTAAAAACTAACTCTTAAATCAACACATGTTTTGACATTAAGCCAATGTTTCCATAGAAATACATATATTTTGTCAGTATTTCACAGTTGTGCCAATATTTTTATAATAGCACCGTCTATAATCTTGTCTGATTTCCATAAAGAGCCTATTAATATGTTGCCAGGAATTGTTGTACAGATGTGAAAGGTAAGCACATTGTTGCTGTTAAATTGAACCTAAATCAAATTAATAAGACAGTATTTTAATTAAATTGCTCACTTTGTGTCAACAACAACAATAATAATCTGTAACCTCCTGGCCCGGCATATCCCCCACTGTATTATTACCACCAAGTCAGGGGATCCAGCCTGGTTTAATGACGAGTGCAGGTGGGCATGCCAGGACAAACACCAAGCATACCAGTGCAAAGACTGCACAATGTTCAGTACCATTTTCAACTCCTTAGATAATGAAGCTGTCCCTGTCCAAATGCAGCAAGACCTGGACAATATCCAGGCTTTGGCAGACAAGTGGCAAGTAACATTTGCGCCATGCAAGTGCCAGGCAATGACCATCTCCTACAAGAGAGGATCTAACCCGTGCTTCTTAACATTCAATGGCATTACCATTGCTGAATCCCCCACAATCAACATCCTGGGGGTTACCACTGAACAGAAACTGAACTGGACTAGCCACATAAATATTGTGGCTACCAGAACGGACAGAGGCTAGGAATCCTGCGGCGGGTAACTCACCTTCTGACTCCCCAGAGCCAATCCAACATCTAAAAGGAACAAGTCAGGAGTGTAATGGAATACTCTTCACTTGCCTGTCCAACAACAATCAAGAAGGGATAGAGCAGTCCGCTTGATTGCTGTGCCTTCTGATGTGTTGGGTGTTCTGGATCCGTGGAACACATACAGGTCACCAACACTTGAAATAGTGCAACACTATTTTATTGAATCATGAGTCGTAGCGTCAGCACGTTCGCTGCGCCACCGCGCATGCGCGGTGCAGTCGTGCGTGGTGCGCGCCTACGCATTACGTTCTTCGACGTCGCCATCCCCTCGTTTGGTGCATACAAGTGCGGGAGTCCACGAAAAGCGCGCAAAATGGCCCCCCTCATCCAGGCTGAGGCCCTGGAGTTGCTCAATCACTTGGACCCGTTCCGCCTCATGGGGACCTTGCCGCACCGTTTCAGCCGCTTGGATGTGGGAATACCGACTCGTGGCGTTTTCGTGTAACACACAGGTCTCAATGGCGGTCGCTAGGGTGAGCTGCTTTACTTTGAGGAGCTGCTGTCATAGGGGGTTCGACTGAACACCGAAAACAATCTGTCTCGTATCATGGAGTCGGAGGTGGGCCCGTAGCTGCAAGACTGCGCAAGGATGCGGAGATGCGTGAGAAAGGATTGGAAAGGTTCATCCTTACCCTGCAAACACTATTGGAACACGTAGCGCTCGAAACTTTCATTCACCTCTACGCTGCAGTGAGTGTCAAGCTTGAGGAGGACCGTCTTGAACTTTGTTTTATCTTCATCATTCGCAAAGGTGAGAGAATTGAAAATGTGGATGGCATGGTCTCCGGCTGTGGAGAGGAGGAGAGCAATCTTCCTGGTATCCGAGGCGTCATCCCTGTCTGTGGCCTCACGGAAGAGCTGGAAGCGCTGTTTGAAAATCTTCCAGTTGGCCCCTAGGTTTCCGGCGATGCGGAGCGGCGGCGGCGGGCTGATGTTGTCCATGTTGCAGGATGACAGAATGCTGGCGGAAGGCAGATCACTTGCAGGTAGGTCTAAGAAGTGCTAATATCCCTCAACTCCTGGTACCATGATGTGTTGGGTGTTCTGGATCAGTGGAACACATACAAGTCACCAACACATGAAATAGTGCAACACTATTTTATTGAATCATTAACTGTTTAACATACTTTGACTGTGGGTTAACACGATACTAGCTTTAACTAAAGACCTTTTCCTTGTCCTAACCAGTCAACGCACTCAGCACATGGTGAATGTCTGTGTTACAGGCTGTGAGCTCTGTCCTCCTAGCTAGCTGCAACTCGAATGAGCGGGAACTCTAATGCCCCCTGTCTTTATAGTGCGTGTGCTCTAACTGGTGATTGGCTGCTGTGTTGTGTGTGTTGATTGGTCCCACTGTGTGTCCATCAGTGTGTGTCTGCAGCATGATATACTGGTGTATATTATGACACCTTCCACAAACATTCAAACCCTCCACCACCAATAAACAGTGGCAGCCATGTGTACTATCTACAAGATACATTGCAATAACTTACCAAGGTTCCTTAGGCAGCACCTTCCAAACCCCTGACCACTACCATCTAGAAGGATAAGAACAACAAATATCTGGGAACCCCACTACCTGGAAGGCCCCCCCCCCCACCCAGCCACTCACCATCCTGACTTGGAAATATATTGTCATTCCTTCACTGTTGCTGGGTCGAAATGTTGGATATCCCTCCCTAACAGCAGAGTGGGTGTACCTACGCCACATAGACTGCAGTGGTTCAAGAAAGCAACTCACCATCACCTTTTCAAGAGCAACTCGGGATCGGTGATAAATGCTGGTCTGACAAACGACGCCCAATGATCTGCTCAAATGCCGAATGAAGGCTGGAAAACCCAATGACCATCTATTTGACTTGTCCTCTCCAAAATTAAAATATTGGTTTTAGCAGATGATCCTGAAAGTCAGCCTAATTTTCCTTCAGAGGGAATGAGAAATGGACCAGGGAGAGCACTGAGGGTCCATATTGGGTTCAAGGGTGGCCAATACAGTATAAAAATGAAACGCGTCCAAATTCTCATTCTCCCTGAGAGCGACGAGGCTCTGAATACTGAATCAGAATGCAAGGAAGCCGAGCATTCAGGATTGCACACTGTAAATGTGAGAGTTTAGATTATTACAAAGGAGTATCCAGAATAAAATCTCAAATCTTTCAAATCCTACAGTGCAGAAGGAGGCCGTTTGAGTCTGTCGAGTCTGCACCGACCCTGGGAAAGAGCATCCTACCTAGGTCCAAGCCCCCACCCTTACCCATAACCCAGTAACCCCACCTAATGTTTTGGACACTAAGGGCAATTTAGCATGGCCAATCCACCTAACCTTCACATCTTTGGGCTGTGGGAGGAAACCGAAGCACCTGGAGGAAACCCATGCACTTACAGGAAGGAAGTGCAAACTCCACACAGAGTTTTACCAGAATTGAATCTGGGTCCCTGGCGCTGTGAGACAGCAGTGGTAACCAAAGTTCCACCGAATAGTAGTGTTTGCATAATTCTATTATTATATATTAATTATGTTGAAATGCGAATGCATCAAATTAGAACAAATTATGTGGTAACTTGAAATTTAAATGTGTCCGGGTCCGTATTAAAAATATAAATTATTTGTCAGAAGTATATCCAATTGTAAATATAATGATGTGTGTGGTGTTGTGAGATTTTTCCTTGGGCTGGAAAGGATCTTCGTTTAGTTTGTGTTATGAAGTTAGACTCAGCTCACCAAGTATTAACGGCCCCATGATGACACAAGCTACCTGGGATACTTTTAAGAAAATCACTTTGAATACCAACTGTCTCAAAATTGTGTTTTCTTGTATACCATATCAGTTCACAATTTCCACCAAAGTTATTCAGAATGTCTTAGGAATGTGAACCCATGAAACCTGGAGATATCACACTTTTAACCTGCAGTTTGAGATGTGAAAATGAGGGTCTCAGTTGGATTTCAGCGGGCGAATCCCAAGAACGTTCAAGAAGCTTGCGGGAAATCAGGAGAAGTGTTTTGATAATTTTTCACTAATTTTCTGCACTGTTTATGTTCACTAATGCAATAAAACAGTGCGGAAATTCACGTTTAACAGGTTGGATGGAATGCAGAAAATGGTAATACTGGAAACTCTGGGGCTAAAATTGCATACGACCCAAAAACAAGAGTGGGGATCCGCGATGTACGATTAACCTGCTTTCATTGGATTCATTGCAGGCAGAATGCAAACGTCATGCACCATACACATAGTAATCATTGCAGTCTGTAACCAGCACTAAATGCACTGTTGAGTGGCTGCACACAAGATTAGAGGGCAGCTCTTGATAGGCTAGCATGAATTCAACCTAGTCTATGCTACTTAAAGCAAACCTGCGCTTCTTAAAGGGGAGCAGTATTATGGCTGGAGCAGGTGCTGGAATTCACCGCAGAAGTGACTTGGACCTGGGAGTGAGATCACAGGTTCTCCAACATAGCACTGGTGCAAGGAGTTGACAGGAGGACAGAGATCCTCAATTCACAGTGGGCCAGGGGGCTCTCCCTACAAATTTTCTTATTTAAAAAATTTTGAGTATCCAATTCATTTTTTTCCAATTAAGGGGCAATTTAGCGTGGATAATCCACCTAACCTGCACATCTTTTGGGTTGTGGGGGTGAGACCCACGCAGACATGGGGAGAATGTGCAAACTCCATATGGACAGTGACCCAGGGCCGGGATCAAACCTGGGATTTTGGGCGCCGAGAGGCAGAAATGCTAACCACTGCGCCACCGTGCTGCCCACTCCGTACAAATTCTGAGGGTAATTTCAGGAGAGTCACCCTCAGGACCTGGATGCAGTGTCAAAAGAGGTTAAATCATCTCACATGAGTGATCAAGGGTCAACAAATGTATCTTCAAGTGCCATAATGCACCCGCTGCACCATTAGCCTTGCATGTTCCATGAACCACACTCCCATCACTCACTGACCAACAATCTCCATAAATCACAACTCATACCCAACATTTATAGCCTCACCCCACCCTCAAGCACTGCTAGCCTCTCACCCACATTTCTTGCAGGCACTTTAAGCTATTCAACCATCACAGTCACATCAGCCAAACAACTTGGATCACACTCACTGACACACCTCTCTTACTTTCTTTTTTTTATCTAGAGGGGATGGCAGGGAAGGTAGTGCAATGTTCCTCCTGCAGAATGTTTGAGGTGAGGGACGCCGTCAGTGTCCCTGCTGATTTCATCTGTGGGAAGTGCACCCATCTCCAGCTCCTCAGAAACCGCGTTAGGGAACTGATGCTGGAGCTGGACGAACTTCGGATCATTCGGGAGGCAGAGGTGGTCATAGATAGAAGCTTCAGGGATGTAGTTACTCCGAAAAATCAAGATAGATGGGTGACGGTGAGAGGGGCTGGGAGGAAGCAGTCAGTACAGGGATCCCCTGAGGTCGTTCCCCTTAGTAACAAGTATACCGCTTTGGATACTGTTGGGGGGGGGGGGTACAGATCTCTGGCACGGAGTCTGTCCCTGTTGCTCAGAAGGGAAGGGGGGAGAGGAGTAGAGCATTAGTCATTGGAGACTCCATAGTTAGGGGGATAGATAGGAGATTCTGTGGGAACGTGAGAGACTCATGGTTGGTGTGTTGCCTCCCAGGTGCCAGGGTGCGTGATGTCTCGGATCGTGTTTTCGGGATCCTTAAGGGGGAGGGGGAGCAGCCTCAAGTCGTGGTCCACATAGGTACCAACAACATAGGTAGGGAAAGGGATAGGGATGTAAGGCAGGAATTCAGGGAGCTAGGGTGGAAACTTAGATCTAGGACAAACAGAGTTATTATCTCTGGGTTGTTACCTGTGCCACATGATAGCGAGACGAGGAATAGGGAGAGAGAGGAGTTGAACACGTGGCTACAGGGATGGTGCAGGAGGGAGGGTTTCAGATTTCTGGATAATTGGGGCTCATTCTGGGGTCGGTGGGACCTCTACAAACGGGATGGTCTACACCTGGACCAGAGGGGTACCAATATCCTGGGGGGGAAATTTGCTAATGCTCTTCGGGAGGGTTTAAACTAGTTCAGCAGGGGCTTGGGAACCTGAATTGTAGCTCCAGTATACAGGAGGTTGACAGTAGTGAGGTCATGAGTAAGGTTTCAAAGTTGCAGGAGTGTACCGGAAGGCAGGAAGGTGATTTAAAGTGTGTCTTCTTCAATGCCAGGAGCATCCGGAATAAGGTGGGTGAACTTGCGGCATGGGTTGGTACCTGGGACTTCGATGTTGTGGCCATTTCGGAGACATGGATAGAGCAGGGACAGGAATGGTTGTTGCAGGTGCCAGGGTTTAGATATTTCAGTAAGCTCAGGGAAGGTGGTAAAAGAGGGGGAGGGGTGGCATTGTCAAGGACAGTATTACGGTGGCAGAAAGGACGTTTGATGAGGACTCGTCTACTGAGGTAGTATGGGCTGAGGTTAGAAACAGGAAAGGAGAGGTCACCCTGTTAGGGGTTTTCTATAGGCCTCCAAAAAGTTCCAGAGATGTAGAGGAAAGGATAGCAAAGATGATTCTGGATAGGAGCGAAAGCAACAGGGTAGTTGTTATGGGGGACTTTAACTTTCCAAATATTGACTGGAAACAGTTTGAGTACTTTAGACGGGTCTGTTTTTGTCCAATGTGTGCAGGAGGGTTTCCTGACACAGTATGTAGATAGGCCAACAAGAGGCGAGGCCATATTGGATTTGGTACTGGGTAATGAACCAGGACAGGTGTTAAATTTGGAGGTAGGTGAGCACTTTGGTGATAGTGACCACAATTCGATTAAGTTTACTTTAGTGATGGAAAGGGATAGGTATATACCGCAGGGCAAGAGTTATATCTGGGGGAAAGGCAATTATGATGTGATGAGGCAAGACTTAGGATGCATCGGATGGAGAGGAAAACTGCAGGGGATGGGCATAATGGAAATGTGGAGCTTGTTCAAGGAACAGCTACTGCGTGTCTTTGATAAGTATGTACCTGTCAGGCAGGAAGGAAGTGGTCGAGCAAGGGAACCGTGGTTTACTAAAGCAGTCGAAACACTTGTCAAGAGGAAGAAGGAGGCTGAAGTAAAGATGAGACATGACGGTTCAGTTAGGGCGCTCGAGAGTTACAAGTTAGCTAGGAAGGACCTAAAGAGAGAGCTAAGAAGAGTAAGGAGGGGACATGAGAAGTCTTTGGCAGGTAGGATCAAGGATAACCCTAAAGCTTTCTATAGATATGTCAGGAATAAACAAATGACTAGGGTAAGGGTAGGGCCAGTCAAGGACAGTAGTGGGAAGTTGTGCTTGGAGTCCGAGGAGATAGGAGAGGTGCTAAATGAATATTTTTCATCAGTATTCACACAGGAAAAAGACAATGCTGTCGAGGAGAATACTGAGATTCAGGCTACTAGACTAGAAGGGCTTGAGGTTCATAAGGAGGAGGTGTTAGCAATTCTGGAAAGTGTGAAAATAGATAAGTCCCCTGGGCCGGATGGGATTTATCCTAGGATTCTCTGGGAAGCTAGGGAGGAGATTGCTGAGCCTTTGGCTTTGATCTTTAAGTCATCTTTGTCTCCAGGAATAGTGCCAGAAGACTGGAGGAAAGCAAATGATGTACCCCTTGTTCAAGAAGGGGAGTTGAGACAACCCCTGTAACTATAGACCAGTGAGCCTTACTTCTGTTGTGGGAAAAATCTTGGAAAGGTTTATAAGAGATAGGATGTATAATCATCTGGAAAGGAATAATTTGATTAGAGATAGTCAACACGGTTTTGCGAAGGGTAGGTCGTGCCTCACAAACCTTATTGAGTTCTTTGAGAAGGTGACCAAACAGGTGGATGAGCGGAAAGCAGTTGATGTGGTGCATATGGGTTTCAGTAAAGCGTTTGATAAGGTTCCCCATGGTAGGCTACTGCAGAAAATACGGAGGCATGGGATTCAGGGTGATTTAGCAGTTTGGATCAGAAATTGGCTAGCTGGAAGAAGACAAAGGGTGGTGGTTGATGGGAAATGTTCAGACTGGAGTCCAGTTACTAGTGGTGTACCACAAGGATCTGTTTTGGGGCCACTGCTGTTTGTCATTTTTATAAATGACCTGGAAGAGGGCGTAGAAGGATGGGTGAGTAAATTTTCAGATGACACTAAAGTCGGTGGAGTTGTGGACAGTGCGGAAGGATGTTTCAAGTTACAAAGGGACATAGATAAGCTGCAGTGCTGGGCTGAGAGGTGGCAAATGGTGTTTAATGCAGAAAAGTGTGAGGTGATTCATTTTGGAAGGAATAACAGGAAGACAGAGTACTGGGCTAATGGTAAGATTCTTGGCAGTGTGGATGAGCAGAGAGATCTCGGTGTCCATGTACATAGATCCCTGAAAGTTGCCACCCAGGTTGAGAGGGTTGTTAAGAAGGCGTATGGTGTGTTAGCTTTTATTGGTAGAAGGATTGAGTTTCGGAGCCATGAGGTCATGTTGCAGCTGTACAAAACTCTGGTGCAGCCGCATTTGGAGTATTGCGTGCAATTCTGGTCGCCACATTATAGGAAGGATGTGGAAGCATTGGACAGGGTGCAGAGGAGATTTACCAGAATGTTGCCTGGTATGGAGGGACGATCTTATGAGGAAAGGCTGAGGGACTTGAGGCTGTTTTCGTTAGAGAGAAGAAGGTTAAGAGGTGATTTAATTGAGGCATACAAGATGATCAGAGGATTGGATAGGGTGGACAGTGAGAGCCTTTTTCCTCGAATGGTGATGTCTAGCACGAGGGGACATAGCTTTAAATTGAGGGGAGATAGATATAGGACAGATGTCAGAGGTAGGTTCTTTACTCAGAGAGTAGTAAGGGCGTGGAATGCCCTGCCTGCAACAGTAGTGGACCCGCCAACACTAAGGGTATTCAAATGGTCATTGGATAGACATATGGACGATAAGGGAATAGCGTAGATGGGCTTTGATTGGTTTCACAGGTCGGCACAACATCGAGGGCCGAAGGGCCTGTACTGCGCTGTAATGTTCTATGTTCTATGCAGGATAAGCTAGCACACAAACAGAGGAGCACTTGCATGTCCTTACTTCTGTAGGTGAGACAGTACTGTAACCATTAAATGATTCTATGTGGATGGGTTGTGCACCAGAGCCATGAGCCAGATGTGCAATAGATATCTCTAATTACCCAGTAGCCACCACTAGTTTTTTGTGGTCGCTCAAATACTAATCGTACAGCAGATTGGCGCAGAATATAGGATTTGCGACTGCTGCAGGATGTTCAACCGCATGACACACGCGTGCACATTCAGGGAATAGAAATCTGTGTGTTTGAGATATATCTCTGCCCCAAAGTCATGTGTGTGCAGTCGATAACCTTGCACCATAGAAACATGGAATAATTACAGCACAAAATGAGGCCATTTGGCCCATCATGTCTCTATCGGATCCCTGCAGGAGCAATTCACTTAGTACCACTCTCCCACTTTCCCCCCTTACCTTAAACAAAGAACAAAGACAATTACAGCACAGGAACAGGCCCTTCGGCCCTCCCAGCCTGCGCCGATCCAGATCCTTTATCTAAACCTGTCTTCTATTTTCCAAGGATCTACTTCCCTCTGTTCCCCGCACGTTCATATATCTGTCTAGATGCATCTTAAATGATGCTATCGTGCCCGCCTCTACCTCCTCCATTGGCAAAGCGTTCCAGGCACCCGCCACCCTCTGCGTAAAAAACTTTCCACGCACATCTCCCTTAAACTTTCCCCTCTCACCTTGAAATTGTGACCCCCTTGTAATTGACACCCCAGCTTTTGGAAAAAGCTTGTTGCTATCCATGCTGTCCATACCTCTCATAATTTTGTAGATCTCAATCAGGTCCCTCCTCAACCTCCGTCTTTCCAACGAAAACAATCCTAATCTACTCAACCTTTCTTCATAGCCAGCACCCTCCATACCAGGCAACATCCTGGTGAATGTCCTCTGCACCCTCTCTAAAGCATCCACATCCTTCTGGTAATGTGGCGACCAGAACTGCACACAGTATTCCAAATGTGGCCTAACCAAAGTCCTATACAACTGTAACATGACCTGCCGACTCTTGTACTCAATACTCCATCCGAAGAAGGCAAGCATGCCATATGCCTACTTGACCACTCTCTCGACCTGCGTTGCCACCTTCAGGGTACAATGGACCTGAACTCCCAGATCTCTCTGGATTTTTCTTTTTCAGATAATGATATAATTCTCTCTGAAATGCTTCAATTGAATACACCACCACCACACTCTCAGGCAGCGCATTCCAGACCTTAAACACTCGCTGTGTGGAATACATTTTTATCATGTCTCCACTTCTTCTTTTGCCTTAAATCTGGGCCCTCTGGTCCTCAATCCTTCAACCAATGGGAACAGTTTATCCCCGGCTACTCCATCCAGATGTTCCTCATCCTTGGAAACATTCTTGTGAATGTTCTGCATTCTTTCTAACGTTTTCACTTTTTTCCTGAAGTGTGGGGCCCAGAACTGGATGCAATATTCCAGTTGAGGCTGAACCAATGTTTTGTCTAAGTTTTATATAAGTTTCACATAACCTTTATGTTCAATGTCCCTATTAATAAATCCTTGAATGTGGCATGCTTTATTAACTGTACTCTCAACCTGTCCTGTCACCTTCAATTACTTATGCTTACATACACCCAGAATTGTACCCTTCATTTACTGTCTCTCCATGTTCTTCCTATACCAAAATGAGTCACTTCACATTCCTCTGCATTGAATTTCACCTGTTACTTGTCCACCCATCCCACCAACTTGCCTTTGTCCTTTTGAATTTCTACAATAATAGACTGGCGCAGAATATAGGATTTGTGACGACTGCCAGGATGTTCAAACGCATGACACACACGTGCATTCAGGGAATGGAAACCTTTGCGTTTGAGGTATATCTCTGCCCCAAATCCTCCTGACTGTTCACAATACTTCCAAGTTTTATATCATCCACAAAGTTTGAAGCGAAGACTGATACAGCTTCCAACTGCTTTTCCCTAGTCAGACGGCATCAATTCAGAATCACCCACCGAACCAGGCCCAAACTCACATCTGAGGAAGATGCCTCAGAGGAGGCACCGTCATGATGTTCACCTGCACCTTCCACTGGTGCAGGCACCTTCATCTCAGTTTGTGCATATTCTAGAGTAGGCTCAAGGTCATAATCTGGTGAGCACATCACTAACACAAGTACACAGCTTGTGAAAGAAATAACAGGTTTAGGACACTCGAACGCCCCTACCTGTGTTGCGCTGACCTGTGAAACCACTCTAAAGCCTATCTATACTATTCCCTTATCGTCCATATGTCTATCCATGCAAACATGCAGCTAATGAACACATAGAATAGGACACGACCAATGAGCAGTCAGGACACTCAGGGGTGGTATCTCGCTATAAAAGGGACGAGGCACTCACACCCCAGTCCAACATCTACAGAGTGAGACAGGGTATATCCTCAGCATCACACCCAAGCAAGTGGCTTAGAGCAAGGCTGGTTCTGTTAGACTGAGTTACTACATTTAGATTAGCAGAGAGTCGAACTCATTGAGAACTAATAGTTCAATAAAACACATTGAACTCACTTCAAAGTCTGGAGCATCTTTTACTCAAAACTGCATCAAATGGCAGCTTGTGTTATTCCAAATTACATAACACAACACTACCCACCCCCATTCAGGCAATGAGCCTCTGGAGCAGCCCTTAGAGCTATGTTGGAGATGCCGAGGCTGGCAGGGGAACATCAGGCTGAGTTGCCAGAGGCCACATGCTGACTGGACAAAAGGCTGGTTGGAGTCCATCCACTTTGTCTGCTGTGGTGGCTGGCATGCGAGTGCTTGGCTGCCTCCGTGGAAAGGGGACTCTACGAAAGCTTCCAATGTGCCTATGCAAGGAAATTTCTCCTCCTGTATATATTTTGTGACAACGTTTGATTCACCTATGGCAAATGTCACTGTTGGTGAAAGGAATATTTGTCCCTTTTTTGCTTCCACTGCGCTCCATCAAGCATCATGACACAGATGAAGCCACACCTTTGTACTGCACAAGCAGGAAAATCAGCATGTGACCATTTGCCTCAGGTACGTGCACATTTTTAAAACAACTGATAAAGGACGTTAAAGTTCATCTGCAGGACTGCATGTACTCCTTACATAAACATGCATATTTGACAGAAGCAGATAAACAATTCTTGTGCTCTCCTCCTCCGGATATTGCTGGAATTTGGCTCCTGAATAACAGCCTGTTCTTCAGTTTTATATCATCATTGCTTTACAGGTATTCATCTTACTTACTTCATCACTGTAACATTATCTGCAAAAGAAGTACAGTTTTTCTTGGAACAAGTTTGCATATTGGCACTATGATAGTTAAAAGAAACATTCTGCTTGAGTAAATCTTGAATTCCAAGATTAAATGAAAAGCCAAGTAACTCATTGCAGGCAATCTATCGAAACCGATAGGACAGTCGATCGAAAGCAGGAGCCCTAAAACCGAACCTTGCAGTACCAGTGTCTAAACTCTAGAATGGCACTTTCAATAGGGAGCAATGTTCTGAATCAGCGGACCTTGAGAAAATGTTGGTTCATAATCAGTGATCTTCCATTAATTTTTAATTGTTTCAAGTCTAAAAAAATTCTATGATGGTGGGGGAGACTTTGAGCTGCATCAAAATCCAGGACGAATCAAAAAGCATGATTCTACTTATTTATTTTAAATAGTGTCCCTTTCAGTGAAAGGCATTGACAGTGGAATTATGATTATTAATTATTTAGACTGTTATATATGTGTATTATTGTAGCTGTGTGCAACGTCTCTTTAATAATGGAGTCATGTGACTTACACAACATCATCGGCTAATTTGTTGGCTTTTGGGGCACCTAGTAAGAAACTTTGTACAATGAAGACCTATGTAACAAACATCCATTAATCTTGAACCAAACCCATGTGGATCTGCAATCCAGTTTTCTTTGTACACTAAGCCCAAAGATGCAACAGTTTTGAAAAAGGTGACAAGGAACTGTTCAGAAGAGAAAAAACTATTTTTCAAAAATGGTTGGCGTGGAGCAAATTCAACAGAATCGATCAACTGATTAAAAGCAAATCACAAATCGCTGACATCGGAACCAGTCATGTTTTGGGGCAAAAATCCAAAGGAAGGGCCTGTATCAAGTTTAACCCGACAATCCGAGGAGTCAGACAGCGGGCTCACCATGCGGCCAGAGAATCGCGCCCACAGTGAGAGACAGATGGACATATATAATCACACACACACAGTGAGAGACAGGCGGACATATACAATCACACACACACACAGAGACAGACGGACATATATAATCACACAAACACACAGTGAGTGACAGACGGACATATGTAATCACACACAAACAGTGAGAGACAGACGGACATATGTAATCACACACACACAGTGAGAGACAGATGGACATATAGAATCACACACACGCACAGAGACAGACGGACATATATAATCACACACACAGAGTGAGAGACAGACAGACATAGACAATCACACACACACAGTGAGAGACAGGTGGACATATACAATCACACACACACAGTGAGAGACAGATGGACATATATAATCACACACACACAGTGAGAGACAGATGGACATATATAATCACACATACACACAGAGACAGACGGACATATACAATCACACACACACAGTGAGAGACAGACGGACATATATAATCACACACACACAGTGAGAGACAGGTGGACATATACAATCACACACACACAGTGAGAGACAGATGGACATATACAATCACAAAACACAGTGAGAGACAGACGGACATATGTAATCACAGACACACAGTGAGAGACAGACGGACATATGTAATCACACACACACAGTGAGAGACAGATGGACATATAGAATCACACACACACACACAGAGACAGACGGACATATATAATCACACACACACAGTGAGAGACAGACGGACATATACAATCACACACACACAGTGAGAGAGAGATGGACATATATAATCACACACACACAGTGAGAGACAGACGGACTGATATAATCACACTCACACAGTGAGAGACAGATGGACAGAAACAATCGCACACACACAGTGAGAGACAGATGGACATATATAATCACACACACACAGTGAGAGACAGACAGACATATATAATCACACACACACAGTGAGAGACAGACTGACATATATAATCACACAAACACACAGAGACTGACGGACATATACAATCACACACACACAGTGAGAGACAGGCGGACATATATAATCACACACACACAGTGAGAGACAGGTGGACATGTACAATCACACCCACACAGTGAGAGACAGACGGACATATACAATCACACACACACAGTGAGAGACAGACGGACATATGTAATCACACACACACAGTGAGAGACAGACGGACATATACAATCACACACACACAGTGAGAGACAGATGGACATATATAATCACACACACACAGTGAGAGACAGACTGACATATATAATCACACAAACACACAGAGACAGACGGACATATACAATCACACACACACAGTGAGAGACAGGCGGACATATATAATCACACACACACAGTGAGAGACAGGTGGACATGTACAATCACACCCACACAGTGAGAGACAGACGGACATATACAATCACACACACACAGTGAGAGACAGACGGACATATGTAATCACACACACACAGTGAGAGACAGACGGACATATGTAATCACACACACACAGAGGGAGACAGATGGACATATATAATCACACACACAGAGTGAGAGACAGACGGACATATATAATCACACTCACACAGTGAGAGACAGATGGACAGAAACAATCACACACACACAGTGAGAGACAGATGGACATATATAATCACACACACACAGTGAGAGACTGACAGACATATATAATCACACACATACACACACAGACAGACGGACACATACAATCACACACACACAGTGAGAGACAGACGGACATATACAATCACACACACAGTGAGAGACAGATGGACATATACAATCACACACACACAGTGAGAGACAGATGGACATATATAATCACACACACACAGTGAGAGACTGACAGACATATATAATCACACACATACACACACAGACTGACGGACACATACAATCACACACACACAGTGAGAGACAGACGGACATATACAATCACACACACAGTGAGAGACAGATGGACATATATAATCACACTCACACAGTGAGAGACAGATGGACAGAAACAATCACACACACACAGTGAGAGACAGATGGACATATATAATCACACACACACAGTGAGAGACTGACAGACATATATAATCACACACATATACACACAGACAGACGGACACATACAATCACACACACACAGTGAGAGACAGACGGACATATACAATCACACACACAGTGAGAGACAGATGGACATATACAATCACACACACACAGTGAGAGACAGACGGACATATATAATCACACACACACAGTGAGAGACAGATGGACATATACAATCACACACACACACACAGTGAGAGACAGATGGACATATATAATCACACACACACACAGTGAGAGACAGACGGACATATATAATCACACACACAGAGACAGACGGACATATACAATCACACGCACAGTGAGAGACAGACGGACATATACAATCACACACACACAGTGAGAGACAGATGGACATGTAATCACACACACACAGTGAGAGACACACGGACATATATAATCACACACACACATAGTGAGGAACAGATGGACATATACAATCACACACACATAGTGAGAGATAGACGGACACAGATAATCACACACACATTGAAAGACAGACGGACATATATAAACACACACAGGCAGTGATAGACAGATGGACAAATATAAACACACACACAGTGAGAGACAGACGGACATATATAAACACACACAGTGAAAGACAGATGGACATATATAAACACACACACTGAGAGACAGGTGGACATATAGAAACACACACACATTGAGAGACAGACGGACATATATAAACACACACAGTGAAAGACAGAGGGACATATATAAACACACACACACAGTGAGAGACAGATGGACATATATAAACACACACACAGTGAGAGACAGACGGACATAGATAAACACACACAGTGAAAGACAGATGGATAGATATAAACACACACAGTGAGAGACAGGTGGACATAAAAAACACACACAGACAGTGATAGACAGATGGACATATATAAACACACACACAGTGAGAGACAGTTGCACATGGATAAACATACACACACACAATGAGAAACAGACGGACACATATAAACACACACAGTGAGAGACAGACGGACATATATAAACACACACACAGTGAGAGACAGACGGACATATATAAACACACTCACAGTGAGAGACAGACGGACATATATAAACACACACAGTGAGAGACAGATGGGCATATACAATCACACACACACAGTGAGAGACAGATGGACATATATAATCACACACACACAGTGAGAGACAGACAGACATATATAATCACACACACACACACAGACGGACATATACAGTCACACACACACAGTCAGAGACAGATGGACATATACAATCACACACACACAGTGAGAGACAGATGGACATATATAATCACACACACACAGTGAGAGACAGACTGACATAAATAATCACACAAACACACAGAGACAGACGGACATATACAATCACACACACACAGTGAGAGACAGGCGGACATATATAATCACACACACAGTGAGAGACAGGTGGACATATACAATCACACCCACACAGTGAGAGACAGACGGACAAATACAATCACACACAGTGAGGGACAGACGGACATATGTAATCACACACACACAGTGAGAGACAGACGGACATATGTAATCACACGCGCACAGTGAGAGACAGATGGACATATAGAATCACACACACACACACAGAGACAGACGGACATATATAATCACACACACACAGTGAGAGACAGGTGACATATACAATCACACACACACAGTGAGAGACAGATGGACATATACAATCACACACACACAGTGAGAGACAGATGGACATATATAATCACACACACACAGTGAGAGACAGATGGACATATATAATCACACATACACACAGAGACAGACGGACATATACAATCACACACACACAGTGAGAGACAGACGGACATATATAATCACACACACACAGTGAGAGACAGGTGGACATATACAATCACACACACACAGTGAGAGACAGATGGACATATACAATCACAAAACACAGTGAGAGACAGACGGACATATGTAATCACAGAAACACAGTGAGAGACAGACGGACATATGTAATCACACACACACAGTGAGAGACAGATGGACATATAGAATCACACACACACACACAGAGACAGACGGACATATATAATCACACACACACAGTGAGAGACAGACGGACATATACAATCACACACACACAGTGAGAGAGAGATGGACATATATAATCACACACACACAGTGAGAGACAGACGGACTGATATAATCACACTCACACAGTGAGAGACAGATGGACAGAAACAATCGCACACACACAGTGAGAGACAGATGGACATATATAATCACACACACACAGTGAGAGACAGACAGACATATATAATCACACACACACAGTGAGAGACAGACTGACATATATAATCACACAAACACACAGAGACAGACGGACATATACAATCACACACACACAGTGAGAGACAGGCGGACATATATAATCACACACACACAGTGAGAGACAGGTGGACATGTACAATCACACCCACACAGTGAGAGACAGACGGACATATACAATCACACACACACAGTGAGAGACAGACGGACATATGTAATCACACACACACACAGTGAGAGACAGACGGACATATACAATCACACACACACAGTGAGAGACAGATGGACATATATAATCACACACACACAGTGAGAGACAGACTGACATATATAATCACACAAACACACAGAGACAGACGGACATATACAATCACACACACACAGTGAGAGACAGGCGGACATATATAATCACACACACACAGTGAGAGACAGGTGGACATGTACAATCACACCCACACAGTGAGAGACAGACGGACATATACAATCACACACACACAGTGAGAGACAGACGGACATATGTAATCACACACACACAGTGAGAGACAGACGGACATATGTAATCACACACACACAGTGAGAGACAGATGGACATATATAATCACACACACAGAGTGAGAGACAGACGGACATATATAATCACACTCACACAGTGAGAGACAGATGGACAGAAACAATCACACACACACAGTGAGAGACAGATGGACATATATAATCACACACACACAGTGAGAGACTGACAGACATATATAATCACACACATACACACACAGACAGACGGACACATACAATCACACACACACAGTGAGAGACAGACGGACATATACAATCACACACACAGTGAGAGACAGATGGACATATACAATCACACACACACAGTGAAAGACAGATGGACATATATAATCACACACACACAGTGAGAGACTGACAGACATATATAATCACACACATACACACACAGACTGACGGACACATACAATCACACACACACAGTGAGAGACAGACGGACATATACAATCACACACACAGTGAGAGACAGATGGACATATATAATCACACTCACACAGTGAGAGACAGATGGACAGAAACAATCACACACACACAGTGAGAGACAGATGGACATATATAATCACACACACACAGTGAGAGACTGACAGACATATATAATCACACACATACACACACAGACAGACGGACACATACAATCACACACACACAGTGAGAGACAGACGGACATATACAATCACACACACAGTGAGAGACAGATGGACATATACAATCACACACACACAGTGAGAGACAGACGGACATATATAATCACACACACACAGTGAGAGACAGATGGACATATACAATCACACACACACAGTGAGAGACAGATGGACATATATAATCACACACACACACAGTGAGAGACAGACGGACATATATAATCACACACACAGAGACAGACGGACATATACAATCACACGCACAGTGAGAGACAGACGGACATATACAATCACACACACACAGTGAGAGACAGATGGACATGTAATCACACACACACAGTGAGAGACACACGGACATATATAATCACACACACACATAGTGAGGAACAGATGGACATATACAATCACACACACATAGTGAGAGATAGACGGACACAGATAATCACACACACATTGAAAGACAGACGGACATATATAAACACACACAGGCAGTGATAGACAGATGGACAAATATAAACACACACACAGTGAGAGACAGACGGACATATATAAACACACACAGTGAAAGACAGATGGACATATATAAACACACACACTGAGAGACAGGTGGACATATAGAAACACACACACATTGAGAGACAGACGGACATATATAAACACACACACAGTGAGAGACAGACGGACATAGATAAACACACACAGTGAAAGACAGATGGATAGATATAAACACACACAGTGAGAGACAGGTGGACATAAAAAACACACACAGACAGTGATAGACAGATGGACATATATAAACACACACACAGTGAGAGACAGTTGCACATGGATAAACATACACACACACAATGAGAAACAGACGGACACATATAAACACACACAGTGAGAGACAGACGGACATATATAAACACACACACAGTGAGAGACAGACGGACATATATAAACACACTCACAGTGAGAGACAGACGGACATATATAAACACACACAGTGAGAGACAGATGGGCATATACAATCACACACACACAGTGAGAGACAGATGGACATATATAATCACACACACACAGTGAGAGACAGACAGACATATATAATCACACACACACACACAGACGGACATATACAGTCACACACACACAGTCAGAGACAGATGGACATATACAATCACACACACACAGTGAGAGACAGATGGACATATATAATCACACACACACAGTGAGAGACAGACTGACATAAATAATCACACAAACACACAGAGACAGACGGACATATACAATCACACACACACAGTGAGAGACAGGCGGACATATATAATCACACACACAGTGAGAGACAGGTGGACATATACAATCACACCCACACAGTGAGAGACAGACGGACAAATACAATCACACACAGTGAGGGACAGACGGACATATGTAATCACACACACACAGTGAGAGACAGACGGACATATGTAATCACACGCGCACAGTGAGAGACAGATGGACATATAGAATCACACACACACACACAGAGACAGACGGACATATATAATCACACACACACAGTGAGAGACAGGTGACATATACAATCACACACACACAGTGAGAGACAGATGGACATATACAATCACACACACACAGTGAGAGACAGATGGACATATATAATCACACACACACAGTGAGAGACAGATGGACATATATAATCACACATACACACAGAGACAGACGGACATATACAATCACACACACACAGTGAGAGACAGACGGACATATATAATCACACACACACAGTGAGAGACAGGTGGACATATACAATCACACACACACAGTGAGAGACAGATGGACATATACAATCACAAAACACAGTGAGAGACAGACGGACATATGTAATCACAGAAACACAGTGAGAGACAGACGGACATATGTAATCACACACACACAGTGAGAGACAGATGGACATATAGAATCACACACACACACACAGAGACAGACGGACATATATAATCACACACACACAGTGAGAGACAGACGGACATATACAATCACACACACACAGTGAGAGAGAGATGGACATATATAATCACACACACACAGTGAGAGACAGACGGACTGATATAATCACACTCACACAGTGAGAGACAGATGGACAGAAACAATCGCACACACACAGTGAGAGACAGATGGACATATATAATCACACACACACAGTGAGAGACAGACAGACATATATAATCACACACACACAGTGAGAGACAGACTGACATATATAATCACACAAACACACAGAGACAGACGGACATATACAATCACACACACACAGTGAGAGACAGACGGACATATATAATCACACACACACAGTGAGAGACAGGTGGACATGTACAATCACACCCACACAGTGAGAGACAGACGGACATATACAATCACACACACACAGTGAGAGACAGACGGACATATGTAATCACACACACACAGTGAGAGACAGACGGACATATACAATCACACACACACAGTGAGAGACAGATGGACATATATAATCACACACACACAGTGAGAGACAGACTGACATATATAATCACACAAACACACAGAGACAGACGGACATATACAATCACACACACACAGTGAGAGACAGGCGGACATATATAATCACACACACACAGTGAGAGACAGGTGGACATGTACAATCACACCCACACAGTGAGAGACAGACGGACATATACAATCACACACACACAGTGAGAGACAGACGGACATATGTAATCACACACACACAGTGAGAGACAGACGGACATATGTAATCACACACACACAGTGAGAGACAGATGGACATATATAATCACACACACAGAGTGAGAGACAGACGGACATATATAATCACACTCACACAGTGAGAGACAGATGGACAGAAACAATCACACACACACAGTGAGAGACAGATGGACATATATAATCACACACACACAGTGAGAGACTGACAGACATATATAATCACACACATACACACACAGACAGACGGACACATACAATCACACACACACAGTGAGAGACAGACGGACATATACAATCACACACACAGTGAGAGACAGATGGACATATACAATCACACACACACAGTGAAAGACAGATGGACATATATAATCACACACACACAGTGAGAGACTGACAGACATATATAATCACACACATACACACACAGACTGACGGACACATACAATCACACACACACAGTGAGAGACAGACGGACATATACAATCACACACACAGTGAGAGACAGATGGACATATATAATCACACTCACACAGTGAGAGACAGATGGACAGAAACAATCACACACACACAGTGAGAGACAGATGGACATATATAATCACACACACACAGTGAGAGACTGACAGACATATATAATCACACACATACACACACAGACAGACGGACACATACAATCACACACACACAGTGAGAGACAGACGGACATATACAATCACACACACAGTGAGAGACAGATGGACATATACAATCACACACACACAGTGAGAGACAGACGGACATATATAATCACACACACACAGTGAGAGACAGATGGACATATACAATCACACACACACACACAGTGAGAGACAGATGGACATATATAATCACACACACACACAGTGAGAGACAGACGGACATATATAATCACACACACAGAGACAGACGGACATATACAATCACACGCACAGTGAGAGACAGACGGACATATACAATCACACACACACAGTGAGAGACAGATGGACATGTAATCACACACACACAGTGAGAGACACACGGACATATATAATCACACACACACATAGTGAGGAACAGATGGACATATACAATCACACACACATAGTGAGAGATAGACGGACACAGATAATCACACACACATTGAAAGACAGACGGACATATATAAACACACACAGGCAGTGATAGACAGATGGACAAATATAAACACACACACAGTGAGAGACAGACGGACATATATAAACACACACAGTGAAAGACAGATGGACATATATAAACACACACACTGAGAGACAGGTGGACATATAGAAACACACACACATTGAGAGACAGACGGACATATATAAACACACACAGTGAAAGACAGAGGGACATATATAAACACACACACAGTGAGAGACAGATGGACATATATAAACACACACACAGTGAGAGACAGACGGACATAGATAAACACACACAGTGAAAGACAGATGGATAGATATAAACACACACAGTGAGAGACAGGTGGACATAAAAAACACACACAGACAGTGATAGACAGATGGACATATATAAACACACACACAGTGAGAGACAGTTGCACATGGATAAACATACACACACACAATGAGAAACAGACGGACACATATAAACACACACAGTGAGAGACAGACGGACATATATAAACACACACACAGTGAGAGACAGACGGACATATATAAACACACTCACAGTGAGAGACAGACGGACATATATAAACACACACAGTGAGAGACAGATGGGCATATACAATCACACACACACAGTGAGAGACAGATGGACATATATAATCACACACACACAGTGAGAGACAGACAGACATATATAATCACACACACACACACACACACAGACGGACATATACAGTCACACACACAGTCAGAGACAGATGGACATATACAATCACACACACACAGTGAGAGACAGATGGACATATATAATCACACACACACAGTGAGAGACAGACTGACATATCTAATCACACAAACACACAGAGACAGACGGACATATACAATCACACACACACAGTGAGAGACAGGCGGACATATATAATCACACACACAGTGAGAGACAGGTGGACATATACAATCACACCCACACAGTGAGAGACAGACGGACAAATACAATCACACACAGTGAGGGACAGACGGACATATGTAATCACACACACACAGTGAGAGACAGACGGACATATGTAATCACACGCACACAGTGAGAGACAGATGGACATATAGAATCACACACACACACACAGAGACAGACGGACATATATAATCACACACACACAGTGAGAGACAGGTGACATATACAATCACACACACAGTGAGAGACAGCTGGACATATACAATCACACACACACAGTGAGAGACAGATGGACATATATAATCACACACACACAGTGAGAGACAGACGGACATATATAATCACACTCACACAGTGAGAGACAGATGGACAGAAACAATCACACACACACAGTGAGAGACAGATCGACATATATAATCACACACACACAGTGAGAGTCAGACTGACATATATGATCACACATATACACACACAGACAGACGGACACATACAATCACACACACACAGTGAGAGACAGACGGACATATACAATCACACACACAGTGAGAGACAGATGGACATATACAATCACACACACACAGTGAGAGACAGACGGACATATATAATCACACACACACAGTGAGAGACAGATGGACATATATAATCACACACACACAGTGAGAGACAGACGGACATATATAATCACACACACACAGACAGAAGACATATACAATCACACGCACAGTGAGAGACAGACGGACATATACAATCACACACACACAGTGAGAGACAGATGGACATGTAATCACACACACACAGTGAGAGACACACGGACATATATAATCACACACACACACAGTGAGGAACAGATGGACATATACAATCACACACACATAGTGAGAGACAGACGGACACAGATAATCACACACACATTGAAAGACAGGTGGACATATATAAACACACACAGACAGTGATAGACAGATGGACATATATAAACACACACACAGTGAGAGACAGACGGACATATATAAACACACACAGTGAAAGATAGAGGGACATATATAAACACACACACACAGTATAAATACACACACAGTGAGAGACAGATGGACATAGATAAACACACACAGTGAAAGACAGATGGACATATATAAACACACACAGTGAGAGACAGGTGGACATAAAAACACACACAGACGGTGATAGACAGATGGACATATATAAACACACACACAGTGAGAGACAGACGGACATAGATGATCACACACACACAGTGAGAGCCAGATGCACATATATAAACACACAGACACATAGTGAGAGACAGGCAGACATTAATAAACACACACACAGTGAGAGACAGGTGGACATATATAAACACACACAGACAGTGATAGACAGATGGACATATACAAACACAGGCACAGTGAGAGAGAGACAGACATATATAAACACACACACAGTGATAGACAGTTGCACATGGATAAACATACACACACACAATGAGAAACAGACGGACACATATAAACACACACAGTGAGAGACAGACGGACATATATAAACACACTCACAGTGAGAGACAGACGGACATATATAAACACACACAGTGAGAGACAGACGGACATATATAAAAACACAGTGAGAGACAGGCGGACATATATAAACACACACTGTGAGAGACAGATGGACATATATAAACACACACACACAGTGAAAGACAGATGGACATATATAAACACACACACAGTGAGAGACAGACGGACATATATAAACACACACACACATAGTGAGACACAGGCAGACATTAATAAACACACACACACAGTGAGAGACAGATGGACATGTACAAACACACGCACAGTGAGAGAGAGACAGACATATATAAACACACACACACAGTGAGAGTCAGGTGCACATGGATAAACATACACACACACAATGAGAAACAGATGGACACATATAAACACACACAGTGAGAGACAGACGGACATATATAAACACACACACTGTGAGAGACAGACGGACATATATAAACACACACACAGTGAGAGACAGACGGACATATATAAACACACACAGTGAGAGACAGATGGACATATATAAACACCCACACAGTGAGAGACAGACGGACAAATACAATCACACACAGTGAGGGACAGACGGACATATGTAATCACACACACACAGTGAGAGACAGACGGACATATGTAATCACACGCACACAGTGAGAGACAGATGGACATATAGAATCACACACACACACACAGAGACAGACGGACATATATAATCACACACACACAGTGAGAGACAGGTGACATATACAATCACACACACAGTGAGAGACAGCTGGACATATACAATCACACACACACACAGTGAGAGACAGATGGACATATATAATCACACACACACAGTGAGAGACAGACGGACATATATAATCACACTCACACAGTGAGAGACAGATGGACAGAAACAATCACACACACACAGTGAGAGACAGATCGACATATATAATCACACACACACAGTGAGAGTCAGACTGACATATATAATCACACATATACACACACAGACAGACGGACACATACAATCACACACACACAGTGAGAGACAGACGGACATATACAATCACACACACAGTGAGAGACAGATGGACATATACAATCACACACACACAGTGAGAGACAGACGGACATATATAATCACACACACACAGTGAGAGACAGATGGACATATATAATCACACACACACAGTGAGAGACAGACGGACATATATAATCACACACACACAGACAGAAGACATATACAATCACACGCACAGTGAGAGACAGACGGACATATACAATCACACACACACAGTGAGAGACAGATGGACATGTAATCACACACACACAGTGAGAGACACACGGACATATATAATCACACACACACACAGTGAGGAACAGATGGACATATACAATCACACACACATAGTGAGAGACAGACGGACACAGATAATCACACACACATTGAAAGACAGGTGGACATATATAAACACACACAGACAGTGATAGACAGATGGACATATATAAACACACACACAGTGAGAGACAGACGGACATATATAAACACACACAGTGAAAGATAGAGGGACATATATAAACACACACACACAGTATAAATACACACACAGTGAGAGACAGATGGACATAGATAAACACACACAGTGAAAGACAGATGGACATATATAAACACACACAGTGAGAGACAGGTGGACATAAAAACACACACAGACGGTGATAGACAGATGGACATATATAAACACACACACAGTGAGAGACAGACGGACATAGATGATCACACACACACAGTGAGAGCCAGATGCACATATATAAACACACAGACACATAGTGAGAGACAGGCAGACATTAATAAACACACACACAGTGAGAGACAGGTGGACATATATAAACACACACAGACAGTGATAGACAGATGGACATATACAAACACAGGCACAGTGAGAGAGAGACAGACATATATAAACACACACACAGTGATAGACAGTTGCACATGGATAAACATACACACACACAATGAGAAACAGACGGACACATATAAACACACACAGTGAGAGACAGACGGACATATATAAACACACTCACAGTGAGAGACAGACGGACATATATAAACACACACAGTGAGAGACAGACGGACATATATAAACACACAGTGAGAGACAGGCGGACATATATAAACACACACTGTGAGAGACAGATGGACATATATAAACACACACACACAGTGAAAGACAGATGGACATATATAAACACACACACAGTGAGAGACAGACGGACATATATAAACACACACACACATAGTGAGACACAGGCAGACATTAATAAACACACACACACAGTGAGAGACAGATGGACATGTACAAACACACGCACAGTGAGAGAGAGACAGACATATATAAACACACACACACAGTGAGAGTCAGGTGCACATGGATAAACATACACACACACAATGAGAAACAGATGGACACATATAAACACACACAGTGAGAGACAGACGGACATATATAAACACACACACTGTGAGAGACAGACGGACATATATAAACACACACACAGTGAGAGACAGACGGACATATATAAACACACACAGTGAGAGACAGATGGACATATATAAACACCCACACAGTGAGAGACAGACGGACAAATACAATCACACACAGTGAGGGACAGACGGACATATGTAATCACACACACACAGTGAGAGACAGACGGACATATGTAATCACACGCACACAGTGAGAGACAGATGGACATATAGAATCACACACACACACACAGAGACAGACGGACATATATAATCACACACACACAGTGAGAGACAGGTGACATATACAATCACACACACAGTGAGAGACAGCTGGACATATACAATCACACACACACACAGTGAGAGACAGATGGACATATATAATCACACACACACAGTGAGAGACAGACGGACATATATAATCACACTCACACAGTGAGAGACAGATGGACAGAAACAATCACACACACACAGTGAGAGACAGATCGACATATATAATCACACACACACAGTGAGAGTCAGACTGACATATATAATCACACATATACACACACAGACAGACGGACACATACAATCACACACACACAGTGAGAGACAGACGGACATATACAATCACACACACAGTGAGAGACAGATGGACATATACAATCACACACACACAGTGAGAGACAGACGGACATATATAATCACACACACACAGTGAGAGACAGATGGACATATATAATTACACACACACAGTGAGAGACAGACGGACATATATAATCACACACACACAGACAGAAGACATATACAATCACACGCACAGTGAGAGACAGACGGACATATACAATCACACACACACAGTGAGAGACAGATGGACATGTAATCACACACACACAGTGAGAGACACACGGACATATATAATCACACACACACAGTGAGGAACAGATGGACATATACAATCACACACACATAGTGAGAGATAGACGGACACAGATAATCACACACACATTGAAAGACAGGTGGACATATATAAACACACACAGACAGTGATAGACAGATGGACATATATAAACACACACACAGTGAGAGACAGACGGACATATATAAACACACACAGTGAAAGATAGAGGGACATATATAAACACACACACACAGTATAAATACACACACAGTGAGAGACAGATGGACATAGATAAACACACACAGTGAAAGACAGATGGACATATATAAACACACACAGTGAGAGACAGGTGGACATAAAAACACACACAGACGGTGATAGACAGATGGACATATATAAACACACACACAGTGAGAGACAGACGGACATAGATGATCACACACACACAGTGAGAGCCAGATGCACATATATAAACACACAGACACATAGTGAGAGACAGGCAGACATTAATAAACACACACACAGTGAGAGACAGGTGGACATATATAAACACACACAGACAGTGATAGACAGATGGACATATACAAACACAGGCACAGTGAGAGAGAGACAGACATATATAAACACACACACAGTGATAGACAGTTGCACATGGATAAACATACACACACACAATGAGAAACAGATGGACACATATAAACACACACAGTGAGAGACAGACGGACATATATAAACACACAGTGAGAGACAGGCGGACATATATAAACACACACTGTGAGAGACAGATGGACATATATAAACACACACACACAGTGAAAGACAGATGGACATATATAAACACACACACAGTGAGAGACAGACGGACATATATAAACACACACACACATAGTGAGACACAGGCAGACATTAATAAACACACACACACAGTGAGAGACAGATGGACATGTACAAACACACGCACAGTGAGAGAGAGACAGACATATATAAACACACACACACAGTGAGAGTCAGTTGCACATGGATAAACATACACACACACAATGAGAAACAGATGGACACATATAAACACACACAGTGAGAGACAGACGGACATATATAAACACACACACAGTGAGAGACAGACGGACATATATAAACACACACAGTGAGAGACAGACGGACATATATAAACACACACAGTGAGAGACAGATGGACATATATAAACACACACACAGTGAGAGATAGACGGACATATATAAACATACACACAGTGAAAGACAGATGGACATATATAAACACACACACATTGAGAGATAGACGGACATATATAAACACACACACAGTGAGAGATAGAGGGACATATATAAACACACACACAGTGAAAGACAGATGGACATATATAAACACACAGTGAGAGACAGGCGGACATATATAAACACACACAGTGAGAGACAGATGGACATATATAAACACACAGACAGTGAGAGACAGACGGACATATATAAACACACACACAGTGAGAGACAGATGGACATATATAAACACACACACAGTGAAAGACAGATGGACATATATAAACACACACAGTGAGAGACAGACGGACGTGTATAAACACATACACAGTGAAAGACAGATGGACATATATAAACACACACACAGTGAGAGACAGACGGACATATATAAACACACACACAGTGAGAGACAGACAGACATATATAAACACACACACAGTGAGAGACAGACAAACATATATAAACACACACACAGTGAGAGACAGACGGACATATATAAACACACACAGTGAGAGACAGACGGACATATATAAACACACAGTGAATGACAGATGGACATATATAAACACACACACAGTGAGAGACAGACGGACATATATAAACACACACACAGTGAAAGACAGATGGACATATATAAACACACACACAAAGTGAGAGACAGACAGACATATATAAACACACAAACAGTGAGTGACAGACGGACATATATAAACACACACACAGTGAAAGACAGATGGACATATATAAACACACACAGTGAGAGACAGACGGACGTATATAAATACATACACAGTGAAAGACAGATGGACATATTTAAACACACACACAGTGAGAGACAGACGGACATATATAAACACACACAGTGAAAGACAGAGGGACATATATAAACACACACACACAGTGAGAGACAGATGGACATATATAAATACACACACAGTGAGAGACAGACGGACATAGATAAACACACACAGTGAAAGACAGATGGACATATATAAACACACACAGTGAGAGACAGGTGGACATAAAAACACACACAGACAGTGATAGACAGATGGACATATATAAACACACACACAGTGAGAGACAGACGGACATAAATGATCACACACACACAGTGAGAGACAGATGCACATATATAAACACACAGACCCATAGTGAGAGACAGGCAGACATTAATAAACACACACACAGTGAGAGACAGGTGGAAATATATAAACACACACAGACAGTGATAGACAGATGGACATATACAAACACAGGCACAGTGAGAGAGAGACAGACATATATAAACACACACACAGTGAGAGACAGTTGCACATGGATAAACATACACACACACAATGAGAAACAGACGGACACATATAAACACACACAGTGAGAGACAGACGGAGATATATAAACTCACAGTGAGAGACAGGCGGACATATATAAACACACACAGTGAGAGACAGATGGACATATATAAACACACACACAAAGTGAAATACAGATGGACATATATAAACACACACACAGTGAAAGCCAGACGGACATATATAAACACACACACACATAGTGAGAGACAGGCAGACATTAATAAACACACACACACAGTGAGAGACAGATGGACATATACAAACACACGCACAGTGAGAGAGAGACAGACATATATAAACACACACACACAGTGAGAGTCAGTTGCACATGGATAAACATACACACACACAATGAGAAACAGATGGACACATATAAACACACACAGTGAGAGACAGACGGACATATATAAACACACACACAGTGAGAGACAGGCGGACATATATAAACACACACAGTGAGAGACAGATGGACATATATAAACACACACACAGTGAGAGATAGACGGACATATATAAACACACACACAGTGAAAGACAGATGGACATATATAAACACACACACAGTGAGAGATAGACGGACATATATAAACACACACACAGTGAGAGATAGACGGACATATATAAACACACACACAGTGAAAGACAGATGGACATATATAAACACACAGTGAGAGACAGGCGGACATATATAAACACACACAGTGAGAGACAGATGGACATATATAAACACACACACAGTGAGAGACAGACGGACATATATAAACACACACAGTGAGAGACAGATGGACATGTATAAACACACACACAGTGAAAGACAGATGGACATATATAAACACACACAGTGAGAGACAGACGGACGTATATAAAAACATACACAGTGAAAGACAGATGGACATATATAAACACACACACAGTGAGAGACAGACGGACATATATAAACACACACACAGTGAGAGACAGACAGACATATATAAACACACACACAGTGAGAGACAGACAAACATATATAAACACACACACAGTGAGAGACAGACGGACATATATAAACACACACAGTGAGAGACAGACGGACATATATAAACACACAGTGAAAGACAGAGGGACATATATAAACACACACACAGTGAGAGACAGACGGACATATATAAACACACACACAGTGAAAGACAGATGGACATATATAAACACACACACATAGTGAGAGACAGACAGACATATAAAAACACACACACAGTGAGAGACAGACGGACATATATAAACACACACACAGTGAGAGACAGACGGACATATATAAACACACACAGTGAGAGACAGATGGACATATATAAACACACACACAGTGAGAGACAGACGGACATATATAAACACACACAGAGTGAGAGACAGACGGAAATATATAAACACACACAGTGAGAGACAGATGGACATATATAAACACACACACAGTGAGAGATAGACGGACATATATAAACACACACACAGTGAAAGACAGATGGACATATATAAACACACACACAGTGAGAGATAGACGGACATATATAAACACACACACAGTGAGAGATAGACGGACATATATAAACACACACACAGTGAAAGACAGATGGACATATATAAACACACAGTGAGAGACAGGCGGACATATATAAACACACACAGTGAGAGACAGATGGACATATATAAACACACACACAGTGAGAGACAGACGGACATATATAAACACACACACAGTGAGAGACAGATGGACATATATAAACACACACACAGTGAAAGACAGATGGACATATATAAACACACACAGTGAGAGACAGACGGACGTATATAAACACATACACAGTGAAAGACAGATGGACATATATAAACACACACACAGTGAGAGACAGACGGACATATATAAACACACACACAGTGAGAGACAGACAGACATATATAAACACACACACAGTGAGAGTAAGACAAACATATATAAACACACACACAGTGAGAGACAGACGGACATATATAAACACACACAGTGAGAGACAGACGGACATATATAAACACACAGTGAAAGACAGACGGACATATATAAACACACACACAGTGAAAGACAGATGGACATATATAAACACACACACATAGTGAGAGACAGACAGACATATATAAACACACACACAGTGAGAGACAGACGGACATATATAAACACACACACAGTGAAAGACAGATGGACATATATATACACACACAGTGAGAGACAGACGGACGTATATAATCACATACACAGTGAAAGACAGATGGACATATATAAACACACACACAGTGAGAGACAGACAGACTTATATAAACACACACACAGTGAGAGACAGACGGACATATATAAACACACACACAGTGAAAGACAGATGGACATATATAAACACACACACAGTGAGAGATAGACGGACATATATAAACACACACACAGTGAGAGATAGACGGGCATATATAAACACACACACAGTGAAAGACAGATGGACATATATAAACACACAGTGAGAGACAGGCGGACATATATAAACACACACAGTGAGAGACAGATGGACATATATAAACAGACACACAGTGAGAGACAGACGGACATATATCAACACACACACAGTGAGAGACAGATGGACATATATAAACACACACACAGTGAAAGACAGATGGACATATGTAAACACACACAGTGAGAGACAGACGGACGTATATAAACACATACACAGTGAAAGACAGATGGACATATATAAACACACACACAGTGAGAGACAGACGGACATATATAAACACACACACAGTGAGAGACAGACAGACATATATAAACACACACACAGTGAGAGACAGACGAACATATATAAACACACCCACAGTGAGAGACAGAAGGACATAATAAACACACACAGTGAGAGGCAGACGGACATATATAAACACACAGTGAAAGACAGATGGACATATATAAACACACACACAGTGCGAGACAGACGGACATATATAAACACACACACAGTGAAAGACAGATGGACATATATAAACACACACACATTGTGAGAGACAGACAGACATATATAAACACACACACAGTGAGAGACAGACGGACATATATAAACACACACACAGTGAGAGACAGACGGACATATATAAACACACACACAGTGAAAGACAGATGGACATATATAAACACACACAGTGAGAGACAGACGGACGTATATAAACACATACACAGTGAAAGAGAGATGGACATATATAAACACACACACAGTGAGAGACAGACAGACATATATAAACACACACACAGTGAGAAACAGACGAACATATATAAACACACACACAGTGAAAGACTGATGGACATATATAAACACACACAGTGAGAGACAGACGGACGTACATAAACACATACACAGTGAAAGACAGATGGACATATATAAACACATACACAGTGAAAGACAGATGGACATATATAAACACACACACAGTGAGAGACAGACGGACATATATAAAGACACACACAGTGAGAGACAGACGGACATATATAAACACACACACAGTGATAGACAGACGAACATATATAAACACACACACAGTGAGAGACAGACGGACATATATAAACACACACACAGTGAGAGACAGACGGACATATATAAACACACACACAGTGAGAGACAGATGGACATATATAAACACACACACAGTGATAGACAGACGGACATATATAAACACGCACACATAGTGAGAAACAGACGGACATTTATAAACACACACACACAGTGAGAGACAGATGGACATATATAAACACACACAGTGAGAGACAGACAGACATATATAGACTCACACACATAGTGAGAGACAGACGTACATATAAAAAACACACACACAGTGAAAAACAGATGGACATATATAAACACACACACACAGTGAGAGACAGACGGAAATATATAAACACACACACAGTGAGAGACAGGCGGACATATATAAACACACACACAGTGAAAGACAGATGGACATATATAAACACACACAGTGAGAGACAGACGGACGTATATAAACACATACACAGTGAAAGACAGATGGACATACATAAACACACACACAGTGAGAGACAGACGAACATATATAAACACACACACAGTGAGAGACAGACAGACATATATAAACACACACAGTGAGAGACAGACGGACATATATAAACACACACACACAGTGAAAGACAGATGGACATATATAAACACACACACAGTGAGAGACAGACGGACATATATAAACACACACACAGTGAAAGACAGATGGACATATATAAACACACAGTGAGAGACAGACGGACGTATATAAACACATACACAGTGAAAGACAGATGGTCATATATAAACACACACACAGTGAGAGACAGACATATATAAACACACACACAGTGAGAGACAGACGGACATATATAAACACACACAGAGTGAGAGACAGATGGACATATATAAACACACACAAAGTGAAAGACAGATGGACATATATAAACACACACAGTGAGAGACAGACGGACGTATATAAACACACAGTGAAAGACAGACGGACATATATAAACACACACACAGTGAAAGACAGATGGACATATATAAACACACACACAGTGAGAGACAGACAGACATATATAAACACACACACAGTGAGAGTAAGACAAACATATATAAACACACACACAGTGAGAGACAGACGGACATATATAAACACACACAGTGAGAGACAGACGGACATATATAAACACACAGTGAAAGACAGACGGACATATATAAACACACACACAGTGAAAGACAGATGGACATATATAAACACACACACATAGTGAGAGACAGACAGACATATATAAACACACACACAGTGAGAGACAGACGGACATATATAAACACACACACAGTGAGAGACAGACGGACATATATAAACACACACACAGTGAAAGACAGATGGACATATATAAACACACACAGTGAGAGACAGACGGACGTATATAAACACATACACAGTGAAAGACAGATGGACATATATAAACACACACACAGTGAGAGACAGACAGACTTATATAAACACACACACAGTGAGAGACAGACGGACATATATAAACACACACACAGTGAAAGACAGATGGACATATATAAACACACACACAGTGAGAGATAGACGGACATATATAAACACACACACAGTGAGAGATAGACGGGCATATATAAACACACACACAGTGAAAGACAGATGGACATATATAAACACACAGTGAGAGACAGGCGGACATATATAAACACACACAGTGAGAGACAGATGGACATATATAAACAGACACACAGTGAGAGACAGACGGACATATATCAACACACACACAGTGAGAGACAGATGGACATATATAAACACACACACAGTGAAAGACAGATGGACATATGTAAACACACACAGTGAGAGACAGACGGCCGTATATAAACACATACACAGTGAAAGACAGATGGACATATATAAACACACACACAGTGAGAGACAGACGGACATATATAAACACACACACAGTGAGAGACAGACAGACATATATAAACACACACACAGTGAGAGACAGACGAACATATATAAACACACCCACAGTGAGAGACAGACGGACATAATAAACACACACAGTGAGAGGCAGACGGACATATATAAACACTCATTGAAAGACAGATGGACATATATAAACACACACACAGTGCGAGACAGACGGACATATATAAACACACACACAGTGAAAGACAGATGGACATATATAAACACACACACATTGTGAGAGACAGACAGACATATATAAACACACACACAGTGAGAGACAGACGGACATATATAAACACACACACAGTGAGAGACAGACGGACATATATAAACACACACACAGTGAAAGACAGATGGACATATATAAACACACACAGTGAGAGACAGACGGACGTATATAAACACATACACAGTGAAAGAGAGATGGACATATATAAACACACACACAGTGAGAGACAGACAGACATATATAAACACACACACAGTGAGAAACAGACGAACATATATAAACACACACACAGTGAAAGACTGATGGACATATATAAACACACACAGTGAGAGACAGACGGACGTACATAAACACATACACAGTGAAAGACAGATGGACATATATAAACACATACACAGTGAAAGACAGATGGACATATATAAACACACACACAGTGAGAGACAGACGGACATATATAAAGACACACACAGTGAGAGACAGACGGACATATATAAACACACACACAGTGATAGACAGACGAACATATATAAACACACACACAGTGAGAGACAGACGGACATATATAAACACACACACAGTGAGAGACAGACGGACATATATAAACACACACACAGTGAGAGACAGATGGACATATATAAACACACACACAGTGATAGACAGACGGACATATATAAACACGCACACATAGTGAGAAACAGACGGACATTTATAAACACACACACACAGTGAGAGACAGATGGACATATATAAACACACACAGTGAGAGACAGACAGACATATATAGACACACACACATAGTGAGAGACAGACGTACATATAAAAAACACACACACAGTGAAAAACAGATGGACATATATAAACACACACACACAGTGAGAGACAGACGGAAATATATAAACACACACACAGTGAGAGACAGGCGGACATATATAAACACACACACAGTGAAAGACAGATGGACATATATAAACACACACAGTGAGAGACAGACGGACGTATATAAACACATACACAGTGAAAGACAGATGGACATACATAAACACACACACAGTGAGAGACAGACGAACATATATAAACACACACACAGTGAGAGACAGACGGACATATATAAACACACACAGTGAGAGACAGACGGACATATATAAACACACACACACAGTGAAAGACAGATGGACATATATAAACACACACACAGTGAGAGACAGACGGACATATATAAACACACACACAGTGAAAGACAGATGGACATATATAAACACACAGTGAGAGACAGACGGACGTATATAAACACATACACAGTGAAAGACAGATGGTCATATATAAACACACACACAGTGAGAGACAGACATATATAAACACACACACAGTGAGAGACAGACGGACATATATAAACACACACACAGTGAGAGACAGATGGACATATATAAACACACACAAAGTGAAAGACAGATGGACATATATAAACACACACAGTGAAAGACAGACGGACGTATATAAACACATACACAGTGAAAGACAGATGGACATATATAAACACACACACAGTGAGAGACAGACGGACATATATAAACACACACACAGTGAGAGACAGACAGACATATATAAACACACACACAGTGAGAGAAAGACAAACATATATAAACACGCACACAGTGAGAGACAGACGGACATATATAAACACACACAGTGAGAGACAGACGGACATATATAAACACACAGTGAAAGACAGACGGACATATATAAACACACACACAGTGAAAGACAGATGGACATATATAAACACACACACATAGTGAGAGACAGACAGACATATATAAACACACACACAGTGAGAGACAGACGGACATATATAAACACACACACAGTGAGAGACAGACGGACATATATAAACACACACACAGTGAAAGACAGATGGACATATATAAACACACACAGTGAGAGACAGACGGACGTATATAAACACATACACAGTGAAAGACAGATGGACATATATAAACACACACACAGTGAGAGACAGACAGACATATATAAACACACACACAGTGAGAGACAGATGGACATATATAAACACACACACAGTGAAAGACAGATGGACATATATAAAAACACACACAGTGAGAGATAGACGGACATATATAAACACACACACAGTGAGAGATAGACGGGCATATATAAACACACACACAGTGAAAGACAGATGGACATATATAAACACACAGTGAGAGACAGGCGGACATATATAAACACACACAGTGGGAGACAGATGGACATATATAAACAGACACACAGTGAGAGACAGACGGACATATATCAACACACACACAGTGAGAGACAGATGGACATATATAAACACACACACAGTGAAAGACAGATGGACATATGTAAACACACACAGTGAGAGACAGACGGACGTATATAAACACATACACAGTGAACGACAGATGGACATATATAAACACACACACAGTGAAGAACAGACGGACATATATAAACACACACACAGTGAGAGACAGACAGACATATATAAACACACACACAGTGAGAGACAGACGAACATATATAAACACACCCACAGTGAGAGACAGACGGACATAATAAACACACACAGTGAGAGGCAGACGGACATATATAAACACACAGTGAAAGACAGATGGACATATATAAACACACACACATTGCGAGACAGACGGACATATATAAACACACACACAGTGAAAGACAGATGGACATATATAAACACACACACATTGTGAGAGACAGACAGGCATATATAAACACACACACAGTGAGAGACAGACGGACATATATAAACACACACACAGTGAGAGACAGACGGACATATATAAACACACACACAGTGAAAGACAGATGGACATATATAAACACACACAGTGAGAGACAGACGGACGTATATAAACACATACACAGTGAAAGAGAGATGGACATATATAAACACACACACAGTGAGAGACAGACAGACATATATAAACACACACACAGTGAGAGACAGACGAACATATATAAACACACACACAGTGAAAGACTGATGGACATATATAAACACACACAGTGAGAGACAGACGGACGTACATAAACACATACACAGTGAAAGACAGATGGACATATATAAACACATACACAGTGAAAGACAGATGGACATATATAAACACACACACAGTGAGAGACAGACGGACATATATAAAGACACACACAGTGAGAGACAGACGGACATATATAAACACACACACAGTGATAGACAGACGAACATATATAAACACACACACAGTGAGAGACAGACGGACATATATAAACACACACACAGTGAGAGACAGACGGACATATATAAACACACACACAGTGAGAGACAGATGGACATATATAAACACACACACAGTGATAGACAGACGGACATATATAAACACGCACACATAGTGAGAAACAGACGGACATTTATAAACACACACACACAGTGAGAGACAGATGGACATATATAAACACACACAGTGAGAGACAGACAGACATATATAGACACACACACATAGTGAGAGACAGACGTACATATAAAAAACACACACACAGTGAAAAACAGATGGACATATATAAACACACACACACAGTGAGAGACAGACGGAAATATATAAACACACACACAGTGAGAGACAGACGGACATATATAAACACGCACACAGTGAAAGACAGATGGACATATATAAACACACACAGTGAGAGACAGACGGACGTATATAAACACATACACAGTGAAAGACAGATGGACATACATAAACACACACACAGTGAGAGACAGACGAACATATATAAACACACACACAGTGAGAGACAGACGGACATATATAATCACACACACAGTGAGACAAAGACGGACATCTATAAACACACACACAGTGAGAGATAGACGGACATATATAAGCATACACACACAGTGAGAGACAGACGGACATATATAAACACACACACATAGTGAGAGACAGACGGACATATAAAAAACACACACACAGTGAAAAACAGATGGACATATATAAACACACACACACAGTGAGAGACAGACGGACATATATAAACACACACACAGTGAGAGACAGACGGACATATATAAACACACACACAGTGAAAGACAGATGGACATATATAAACACACACAGTGAGAGACAGACGGACGTATATAAACACATACACAGTGAAAGACAGATGGACATATATAAACACATACACAGTGAGAGACAGACGGACATATATAAACACACACACAGTGATAGACAGACGGACATATATAAACACGCACACATAGTGAGAAACAGATGGACATATATAAACACACAAAAACAGTAAGAGACAGATGGACATATATAAACACACACTGTGAGAGACAGACAGACATATATAAACACACACACATAGTGAGAGACAGACGTTCATATATAAACACACACACAGTGAAAGACAGATGGACATATATAAACACACACACACAGTGAGAGACAGACGGACATATATAATCACATACACACAGTGAGAGACAGACGGACATATATAAACACACACAGTGAGAGACAGACGGACATATATAAACACACAGATTGAGAGACAGACGGACATATATAAACACACACAGTGAGAGACAGACAGACATATATAAACACACACAGTGAGAGACAGATGGACATATATAAACACACACACAGCGAAAGACAGATGGACATATATAAACACACACACAGTGAGAGACAGACGGACATATATAAACACACACACATAGTGAGAGACAGACGGACATATATAAACACACACACAGCGAAAGACAGATGGACATATATAAACACACACACAGTGAGTGACAGACGGACATATGTAAACACACACACATAGTGAGAGACAGACAGACATATATAAACACACACAGAGTGAAAGACAGATGGACATATATAAACACACACAGTGAAAGACAGATGGACATATATAAACACACACACAGTGAAAGACAGATGGACATATATAATCACACACACAGTGAGACAAAGACGGACATCTATAAACACACACACAGTGAGAGATAGACGGACATATATAAGCATACACACACAGTGAGAGACAGACGGACATATATAAACACACACACATAGTGAGAGACAGACGGACATATATAAACACACACACAGTGAAAGACAGATGGACATATATAATCACACACACAGTGAGACAAAGACGGACATATATAAACACACACACAGCGAAAGACAGATGGACATATATAAACACACACACAGTGAGAGACAAACGGTCATATGTAAACACACACAGATAGTGAAAGGCAGACAGACATATATAAACACACACACAGTGAAAGACAGATCGACATATATAAACACACACAGTGAAAGACAGATGGACATATATAATCACACACACAGTGAGAGACAGACAGACATATATAAACACATACACAGTGAGAGACAGACGGACATATATAAACACACACACAGTGAGAGACAGACGGACATATATAAACACACACACAGTGAAAGACAGATGGACATATATAAACACAAACAGTGATAGACAGACGGACGTATATAAACACATACCCAGTGAAAGACAGATGGACATATATAAACACACACACAGTGAGAGACAGACAGACATATATAAACACACACACAGTGAGAGACAGATGGACGTATATAAACACACACACACAGTGAGAGACAGATTGACATATATAAACACACACACACAGTGAGAGACAGATGGACATATATAAACACATACCCAGTGAAAGACAGATGGACATATATAAGCACACACACACAGTGAGAGACAGACGGACATTAATAAACACACACAGTGTGAGACAGACGGACATATATAAACACACACAGTGAGAGACAGACGGACATATATAAACACACACACAGTGAGAGACAGACGGACATATATAAACACACACACAATGAGAGACAGACGGACATATATAAACAAACACACAGTGATAGTCAGACGGACATATATAAACACACACACAGTGAGAGACAGACGGACATATATAAACACACACACAGTGATAGACAGACGGACATATATAAACACGCACACATAGTGAGAAACAGATGGACATATATAAACACACAAAAACAGTAAGAGACAGATGGACATATATAAACACACACAGTGAGAGACAGACAGACATATATAAACACACACACATAGTGAGAGACAGATGTACATATATAAACACACACACAGTGAAAGACAGATGGACATATATAAACACACACACACAGTGAGAGACAGACGGACATATATAAACACATACACACAGTGAGTGACAGACGGACATATATAAACACACACAGTGAGAGACAGACGGACATATATAAACACACAGATTGAGAGACAGACGGACATATATAAACACACACACAATGAGAGACAGACGGACATATATAAACAAACACACAGTGATAGTCAGACGGACATATATAAACACACACACAGTGAGAGACAGACGGACATATATAAACACACACACAGTGATAGACAGACGGACATATATAAACACGCACACATAGTGAGAAACAGATGGACATATATAAACACACAAAAACAGTAAGAGACAGATGGACATATATAAACACACACAGTGAGAGACAGACAGACATATATAAACATACACACATAGTGAGAGACAGATGTACATATATAAACACACACACACAGTGAGAGACAGACGGACATATATAAACACATACACACAGTGAGTGACAGACGGACATATATAAACACACACAGTGAGAGACAGACGGACATATATAAACACACAGATTGAGAGACAGACGGACATATATAAACACACACAGTGAGAGACAGACAGACATATATAAACACACACAGTGAGAGACAGACGAACATATATAAACACACACACAGTGAGAGACAGACGGACATATATAAACACACAGACAGTGAGAGACAGACGGACATATATAAACACACACACAGTGAGAGACAGACGGACATATATAAACACACACAGTGATAGACAGACGGACATATATAAACACGCACACATAGTGAGAAACAGACGGACATTGATAAACACACACACACAGTGAGAGACAGATGGACATATATAAACACACACAGTGAGAGACAGACAGACATATATAGACACACACACATAGTGAGAGACAGACGGACATATATAAACACACACACAGTGATAGACAGACGGACATATATAAACACGCACACATAGTGAGAAACAGATGGACATTGATAAACACACACACACAGTGAGAAACAGATGGACATATATAAACACACACAGTGAGAGACAGACAGACATATATAGACACACACACATAGTGAGAGACAGACGTACATATAAAAAACACACACACAGCGAAAAACAGATGGACATATATAAACACACACACAGTGAGAGACAGACGGACATATATAAACACACACACAGTGAGAGACAGACGGACATATATAAACACACACACAGTGAAAGACAGATGGACATATATAAACACACACAGTGAGAGACAGACGGACGTATATAAACACATACACAGTGAAAGACAGATGGACATATATAAACACACACACAGTGAGAGACAGACGAACATATATAAACACACACACAGTGAGAGACAGACGGACATATATAAACACACACACAGTGATAGACAGACGGACATATATAAACACGCACACATAGTGAGAAACAGATGGACATATATAAACACACAAAAACAGTAAGAGACAGATGGACATATATAAACACACACAGTGAGAGACAGACAGACATATATAAACACATACACAGTGAGAGACAGACGGACATATATAAACACACACACAGTGAGAGACAGACGGACATATATAAACACACACACAGTGAAAGACAGATGGACATATATAAACATACACAGTGATAGACAGACGGACGTATATAAACACATTACCAGTGAAAGACAGATGGACATATATAAACACGCACACAGTGAGAGACAGACAGACATATATAAACACACACACAGTGAGAGACAGACGGACATATATAAACACACACACAGTGAAAGACAGATGGACATATATAAACACACACAGTGAGAGACAGACGGACGTATATAAACACATACACAGTGAAAAACAGATGGACATATATAAACACACACACAGTGAGAGACAGACGGACATATATAAACACACACACAGTGAGAGACAGACGGACATATATAAACACACACACAGTGAGAGACAGACGGACATATATAAACACACACACAGTGATAGACAGACGGACATATATAAACACGCACACATATTGAGAAACAGACGGACATATATAAACACACAAAGTGAGAGACAGATGGACGTATATAAACACACACACACAGTGAGAGACAGATTGACATATATAAACACACACACACAGTGAGAGACAGATGGACATATATAAACACACACACAGTGAGAGACAGACGGACGTATATAAGCACACACACACAGTGAGAGACAGACGGACATTAATAAACACACACAGTGTGAGACAGACGGACATATATAAACACACACAGTGAGAGACAGGCGGACATATATAAACACACATATTGAGAGACAGACGGACATATATAAACACACACAGTGAGAGATAGACGGACATACATAAACACACACACAGTGAGAGACAGACATATATAAATACACACACAGTGAGAGACAGACCGACATATATAAACACACACACAGTGAGAGACAGACGGACATATATAAACACACACACAGTGAAAGACAGATGGACATATATAAACACACACACAGTGAAAGACAGATGGACATATATAAACCCACACACAGTGAGAGACAGACGGACGTATATAAACACACACAGTGCGAGACAGACAGACATATATAAACACACACACAGTGAGAGACAGGCGGACATATATAAACACATACACAGTGAAAGACAGATGGACATATATAAACACACACACAGTGAGAGACAGACGGACATATATAAACACACACACAATGAGAGACAGACGGACATATATAAACACACACACAGTGATAGACAGACGAACATATATAAACACACACACAGTGAGAGACAGACGGACATATATAAACACACACACAGTGATAGACAGACGTACATATATAAACACACACACAGTGAAAGACAGATGGACATATATAAACACACACACACAGTGAGAGACAGACGGACATATATAAACACATACACACAGTGAGAGACAGACGGACATATATAAACACACACAGTGAGAGACAGACGGACATATATAAACACACAGAGTGAGAGACAGACGGACATATATAAACACACACAGTGAGAGACAGATGGACATATATAAACACACACACAGCGAAAGACAGATGGACATATATAAACACACACACAGTGAGAGACAGACGGACATATATAAACACACACACATAGTGAGAGACAGACGGACATATATAAACACACACACAGCGAAAGACAGATGGACATATATAAACACACACACAGTGAGAGACAGACGGACATATGTAAACACACACACATAGTGAGAGACAGACAGACATATATAAACACACACACAGTGAAAGACAGATGGACATATATAAACGCACACAGTGAAAGACAGATGGACATATATAAACACACACACAGTGAAAGACAGATGGACATATATAATCACACACACAGTGAGACAAAGACGGACATCTATAAACACACACACAGTGAGAGATAGACGGACATATATAAGCATACACACACAGTGAGAGACAGACGGACATATATAAACACACACACATAGTGAGAGACAGACGGACATATATAAACACACACACAGTGAAAGACAGATGGACATATATAATCACACACACAGTGAGACAAAGACGGACATATATAAACACACACACAGCGAAAGACAGATGGACATATATAAACACACACACAGTGAGAGACAGACGGACATATGTAAACACACACACATAGTGAGAGACAGACAGACATATATAAACACACACACAGTGAAAGACAGATGGACATATATAAACACACACACAGTGAAAGACAGATGGACATGTATAAACACACACACAGTGAAAGACAGATGGACATATATAATCACACACACAGTGAGACAAAGACGGACGTATATAAACACACACACAGTGAGAGACAGACGGACATATATAAGCATACACACACAGTGAGCGACAGACGGACATAGATAATCACACACACAGTGAGAGACAAACAGACATATATAAACACACACACACAGTGAGACACAGACATATATAAACACACACAGTGAGTTAGGGGTGTAATGGTGGCACAGTGATTAGCGCTGCTACCTCACAGCAGCAGGACCGGGGCTCGATTCGGACCTCGGGTAACTGTGTGGAGGTTGTACATCCTATCCGTGTCTGCGCGGGTTTCCTCCGGGTGCTATGTGTAATATAGTACGACATGGATGTAGAGTGAGGCAGATCACAAAAGAATGAAAGTTAAAGCTGTTCCAAATTGAATGAATTAGACCACTGAATTAAATGAAGGGGGAGAACATTCCGACATGATGAAAAATTGTTGGAAATTTAGCCAGATGGGCTTTTTTGATGAAGACTCAGAGAACTAGAAATCATATTCAGATTGGTTCCATTATTACATTTTAGCCAACAAAATATCAGAAGAGATTAAAGTCACTACATTCTTAAGTACAATCAAAAGCAAACATTTTAATTTGCTAAGAAGTTTAGTTCAGCCCGAGAAACGTGGGGATAAGACATATCAAGAACTGGTGAAAATATTATGCACCAAAGATCTTGACTATTGTGGAGAGGTTTTGATTTCATCGAAGGAATCAGTTGGAAAGGGAAAATATTGCAGTTTGTTGCAACGTTTGTTAGTGTGTAGTTTGAAAAATGAGACCATTTGAAGAAGGTTATTAATGAAATGTAATCCAAATCTGACGACTGCATTAGATATTGCTCTTTTAATGGAGTTAGTGTCTAAGGGGGCTTCTCGGCTTGAAGTATGCTCCTCCGGTGGTATGTGGGTGGTGAGGGATACCACCGGTGTCCCCGCTGATTATACCTGTGGGAAGTGCACCCAACTCCAGCTCCTTAGAGACCGTGTTTAGGGAACTGGAGCTGGAGCTGGATGAACTTCGGATCATCCGGTTGGCAGAAGGAGTAATAGACAAGAGTTACAGGGAGGTAACCACACCCAAGGTACAGGACAAGAATAGCTGGGTTACAGTCAGTGGAAAGAAAACGAATGGCCAGACAGTGCAGGAATCCCTCGTGGCCGTTCCCTTTCAAAACAAGTATACCGTTTTGGATCCTGTTGGGAGAGATGACCCATCGGGGGAAAGCCCTAGCGGCCAGGTCTCTGGCACTGAGTCTGGCTCTGGGGCTCAGAAGGGAAGGGAGCAGAATAGAAAAGCAATAGTGATAGGAGACTCAATGGTTAGGGGAATAAATCGGAGATTCTGTGGTCGCAAGCGAGACTCCCGGAAGATATGTTGCCTCCTGGGTGCCAGGGCCAGGGATGTCTCAGATCGTGTCTTCAGGATCCTTAAGGGGGAGGGGGAGCAGCCAGAAGTTGTGGTGCACATTGGTACCAACGATGTCGGTAGAAAAAGGGGTGTGGATGCAATAAACGAGTTTAGGGAGTTAGGCTGGAAGTTAAAAGCCAGGACAGACAGAGTTGTCATCACTGGTTTGTTGCCGGTGCCACGTGATAGCGAGGCTAGGAATAGGGAGAGAGTGCAGTTGAACACGTGGCTGCAGGAATGATGTAGAAGGGAGGGCTTCAGGTATTTGGATAATTGGAGCGCATTCTGGGGAAGGTGGGACCTGTACAAGCAGGACGGGTTGCATCCGAACCAGAGGGGCACCAATATCCTGGGAGGGAGGTTTTCTAGCACACTTCATGTCATGATATTTAGATCAGCATATCATGGTGCAATCAAACACACGCTGATGGACATACAGTAGAACCAATAAACACACACACAACATCGCAGCCAATCACCAGTGAGAGCACACGCACTATAAAAACAGGGGACACTACAGTTCCCGCTCATTCCAGCAGCAGCCAGCTCAGAGCACCGAGCTCAGAGCCTGCCACTCTGACATTACCATGTGCTGAGTGCCTCACCCAGATAGTAATAGGACAGGGTCCACAGATTAGCTGGTAATGCACGTACCCAAGTTAGCAGTGTGCTGTTAAAGTTAAGTAGTAAATAAAATTGAGTTACACCATCTCCAGCCGTGTTGGATCGTTTGTACACCAGAACACCCAGCATGACATGATACCAGAAGTGGACGCAAGCCAGCGCCTGTGAGACCAACCTGCAACGTATCAGCAATCCGCCGTCCTGCACCATGGAGAACATCAACCCGCCGCCGCCGCTCCGAATCGCTAGCAATCTCGGGGTCAATTGAAAAGAGTTCAAACAGCGCTTCCAACTCTTCCTCAAGGCCACAGACAGGGAGACTGCATCGGACGCCAGGAAGATTGCCCTTCTTCTCTCCACGGCGGGGCAACACGCCATCCACATCTTTAACTCCCTTACATTTACGGAAGGCGAGGACAAAACCAAATACAAGACGGTGCTCCTGAAGTTCGACAAACACTTCAGCGTTGAAGTAAACGAGAGCTTTGAGAGGCACCTGTTCCAGCAGCGCCTGCAAGGTAAGGACGAACCTGTCCAGTCTTACTGAACAAACCTTGGCATCCTCGCGCAGACTTGGGGCCATGGGACCACCTTTGACTCCATGATACGCGACCAGATAGTTTTCGGAGTCATGTCGGACACCCTATGCCCCCAGCTCCTTCGGGTCAAGCAACTCACCCTGGCGACTGCCATCGAGACCTGCGTCCTCCATGAGAACGCCACCAGCTGGTAGTCACACATCCAGGCGGCTGAAACAGCGCGGCACGGGTCCCATGAGGCGGAGTGGGACCAGACGATCGAGTGCCTCCCGGGCTGCGGCCTGGAGGAGGCCGGCCATTTTGCACGCTTTCCAAGGACTCCTGCGCTTGTACGCGCCAAAAGAAGGGACGCTGACGCAGAGGAACGCGATGCGGAGGAGCGCACTTCGCAAGTACGCACCGTGGTTGCGCGGTGGGGCAACAAACGCACTGACGTACGGCAACTGTGGCTCCGCCCATTTAAAGCGGTAACGTCCTGCCAAAGCGTGATAATGCCTATGCTGTGGCAGGTTGGGCCACTATGCTGCCTGCTGTTGAGCAGCTCACCCTGCCAACTCGTACCCGTTTAACCAGCCTCGCAGAAACGTTCAGGCAATTCAACCCACGTTCACCGAGTCCAATCCCGCCGTCACACAGACCAATGACACTGAGGACAGGGAGCCCTTCTGTGTTGCTGTCATCAACAAAAACAAGCTGTCCCTGAGTCGAATGCACCAGCCGCTGTCAGTGCACAGCATTGATCCGGACGACGAGTGGTGTGCCACCCTGACGGTCAACCGATACCAGATCAGATTCCGCCTGGACACCGGTGCCTCCGCCAATCTCCTCGCATGGTCAGCATTCCAGACCCTGAAGGTTAAACCACCTATTCTGCCATCCGACTGTCAACTCGTTGACTATAATGGCAACGTCACCCCCACCACAGGGTCATGCCAGCTCGAAGTGACACACAAATCACGTAAAGCCTCAAGCAGCAGCTGCAGGACCTTCAGGACCAAGGAGTGTTTTCCCGGGTAACGGAGCCGACTCCATGGGTCAGCTCCATGGGGTGCGTCAAGAAGACTTCCGGCGAGCTCCAGATCTGTATAGACCCTAAAGACTTAAATCGCAACATAACGAGGGAACACTACCCCATACCCAAACGTGAGGAGATCACATGCGAGATGGCTCGGGCAAAAATATTCACCAAGCTTGATGCCGCAATGGGCTTCTGGCAGATTCAATTGGATCAGTCCAGCAGGAAGCTGTGCACTTTCAACATTTCATTTGGCAGATACTGCTACAATAGGATGCCATTTGGCATCATATCGGCCTCTGAAGTGTTCCATCGCATCATGGAACAGATGATGGAGGGCATCGAAGCGGTGCGCGTCTATGTAGACGACATCATTATTTGGTCCACCACACCGCAGGAGCACATCAGTCGCCTCCAGCGCGACTTTAAACGGATACGGGGCCAGTGTCTACGTCTTAACCGAGCCAAATGCTCTTTTGGACAAACCGAGCTGAAGTTCCTGGGGGACCACATCTCCCAGTTGGGCGTGTGGCCGGATGCCGACAAGGTGGCAGCCATCACGGCCATGCAGAAGCCCACAGACAAGAAGGCGGTGCTACGCTTTCTCGGAATGGTCAACTTCCTAGGGAAGTTCATCCCCAACCTTGCTTCCCACACTACAGCTCTCCGGCACCTTGTCAGGAAGACAACTGAATTCCAGTGGCTGCCCGCACACCAGCGTGAATGGGAGGAGCTCAAGGTCAAGCTCACCACCGCCCCGGTACTGGCGTTTTTCATCCTGCAAGGGAGACGAAAATCTCGACTGACGCCAGCCAGTCCGGCATTGGGGCGGTCCTCCTGCAACGGGATGACGCCTCATCATGGGTCCCAGTCGCCTATGCATCACGGGCCATGACCCCCACAGAGCAGCGCTATGCGCAGATTGAAAAGCAGTGCCTCGGCCTGTTGACTGGCGTTGACAAGTTCCACGACTATGTGTATGGCCTTCCCCAGTTCACCGTGGAGACTGACCATCACCGTTGGTTGGCATCATTCAAAAGGACCTCAACGATATGACTCCTCGCCTCCAGCGCATTCTGCTCAAACTCCGGAGGTACGACTTTCAACTTGTCTACACCCCGGGTAAGGACCTCACCATAGCAGACGCTCTGTCCAGGGCAGTCAACACACCGTCCGACCCTGAGGGGTTTGTTTGCCAAGTCGACGCACATGTCGCCTTCACTTCTGCCAATCTGCCGGACACTGATGCACGCCTGGCCCACATTCGACGTGAGACTGCGTCCGACCCCCTTCTGCAACGTGTGATGCACCACTTGACGGACGGGTGGCTCAAGGGACAATGCCCACAGTTTTACAACGTTCAGGGCGACTTGGCAGTCGTTGATGGTGTCCTCCTGAAGCTGGACCGCACCGTGATCCCACACAGCATAGAAACATAGAAACATAGAAAAATACAGCACAGAACAGGCCCTTCGGCCCACGATGTTGTGCCGAACCTTTGTCCTAGATTAATCATAGATTATCATTGAATTTACAGTGCGGAAGGAGGCCATTCGGCCCATTGAGTCTGCACCGGTTCTTGGAAAGAGCACCCTACCCAAAGTCAACACCTCCACCCAACACTAAGGGCAATTTTGGACACTAAGGGCAATTGATCATGGCCAATCCACCTAACCTGCACATCTTTGGACTGTGGGAGGAAACCGGAGCACCCGGAGGAAACCCACGCAGACACGGGGAGGATGTGCAGACTCCGCACAGACAGTGACCCAAGCCGGAATTGAACCTGGGACCCTGGAGCTGTGAAGCAATTGTGCTATCCACAATGCTACCGTGCTGCCCTTAAGAACAAATAAATCTACACTATATCATTTTACCGTAATCCATGCACCTATCCAATAGCTGCTTGAAGGTCCCTAATGTTTCCGACTCAACTACTTCCACAGGCAGTGCATTCCATGCCCCCACTACTCTCTGGGTAAAGAACCTACCTCTGACATCCCCCTATATCTTCCACCATTCACCTTAAATTTATGTCTCCTTGTAATGGTTTGTTCCACCCGGGGAAAAAGTCTCTGACTGTCTACTCTATCTATTCCCCTGATCATCTTATAAACCTCTATCAAGTCGCCCCTCATCCTTCTCCGTTCTAATGAGAAAAGGCCTAGCATCCTCAACCTTTCCTCGTAAGACCTAGTCTCCATTCCAGGAAACATCCTGGTAAATCTCCTTTGCAACTTTTCAAAAGCTTCCACATCCTTCCTAAAATGAGGACCAGAACTGTACACAGTACTCCAAATGTGGCCTCACCAAAGTTTGGTACAGCTGCATCATCACCTCACGGCTCTTAAATTCAATCCCTCTGTTAATGAACGCGAGCACACCATAGGCCTTCTTCAGAGCTCTATCCACTTGAGTGGCAACTTTCAAAGATGTATGAACATAGACCCCAAGATCTCTCTGCTCCACCACATTGCCAAGAACCCTTGCATTAACCCTGTATTCCGCATTCATATTTGTCCTTCCTTTTCAGCGTAAAACTCCATCTGCCACTGCTCAGCCCAGCTCTGCATCCTATCTATGTCTCTTTGCAGCCGACAACAGCCCTCCTCACTATCCACAACTCCACCAATCTTCGTATCGTCTGCAAATTTACTGACCCACCCTTCAACTCCCTCATCCAAGTCATTAATGAAAATCACAAACAGCAGAGGACTCAGAACTGATCCCTGCGGTACGCCACTGGTAACTGGGATCCAGGCTGAATATTTGCCACCCACCACCACTCACTGACTTCTATCGGTTAGCCAGTTCGTTATCCAACTGGTCAAATTTCCCACTACCCCATGCCTCCTTACTTTCTGCATAAGCCTACCATGGGGAACCTTATCAAATGCCTTACTAAAATCCATGTACACTACATCCACTGCTTTACCTTCATCCACATGCTTGGTCACCTCCTCAAAGAATTCAATAAGACTTGTAAGGCAAGACCTACCCCTCACAAATCCGTGCTGACTATCCCTAATCAAGCTGTGTCTTTCCAGATGCTCAGAAATCCTATCCTTCAGTACCCTTTCCATGACTTTGCCTACCACCGAAGTAAGACTAACTGGCCTGTAATTCCCAGGGTTATCCCTATTCCCTTTTTTGAACAGGGGCACGACATTCGCCACTCTCCAATCCCCTGGTACCACCCCTGTTGACAGTGAGGACGAAAAGATCATTGCCAACAGCTCTGCAATTTCATCTCTTGCTTCCCATAGAATCCTTGGATATATCCCGTCAGGCCCGGGGGACTTGTCTATCCTCAAGTTTTTCAAAATGCCCAACACATCTTCCTTCCTAACAAGTATTTCCTCGAGCTTACCAGTCTGTTTCACACTGTCCTCTCCAACAATATGGCCCCTCTCATTTGTAAATACAGAAGAAAAGTACTCGTTCAAGACCTCTCCTATCTCTTCAGACTCAATACACAATCTCCCGCTACTGTCCTTGATCGGACCTACCCTCGCTCTAGTCATTCTCATATTTCTCACATATGTGTAAAAGGCCTTGGGGTTTTCCTTTATCCTACCCGCCAAAGAATGTTCATGCCCTCTCTTAGCTCTCCTAATCCCTTTCTTCAGTTCCCTCCTGGCTATCTTGTATCCTTCCAGCGACCTGTCTGAACCTTGTTTCCTCAGCCTTACATAAGTATCCTTCTTCCTCTTAACAAGACATTCAACCTCTCTTGCCAACCATGGTTCACTCATTCGACCATCTCTTCCCTGCCTGACAGGGACATACATATCCAGGACACGTAGTATCTGTTCCTTGAACAAATTCCACATTTAAATTGTGTCCTTCCCTGACAGCCTATGTTCCCAACTTATGCACTTCAGTTCTTGTCTGACAGCATCGTATTTACCCTACCCCCAATTGTAACCCTTTCCCTGTTGCACGTACCTATCCTTCTCCATTACTAAAGTGAAAGTCACGGAATTGTGGTCACTATCTCCAAAATGCTCGCCGCTAACAAATCTATCACTTACCCTGGTTCATTACCAAGTACCAAATCCAATATGGCCTCCCCTCTGGTCGGACAATCTACATACTGTGTTAGAAAAACTTCCTGGACACACTGCACAAACACAACCCCATCCAAACTATTTGATCTAAAGAGTTTCCACTCAATATTTGGGAAGTTGAAGTCACCCATGACTACTACCCTGTGACTTCTGCACCTTTCCAAAATCTGTTTCCCAACCTGTTCCTCCACATCTCTGCTGCTATTGGGTGGCCTATAGAAAACTCCCATCAAGGTGACTGCTCCTTTCCTATTTCTGACTTCAACCCATACTACCTCAGTAGGCAGATCCTCCTTGAACTGCCTTTCTGCAGCTGTTATACATCTCTAATTAACAATGCAACCCCCCCCCCACCTCTTTTACCACTCTCCCTAATCTTATTGAAACATCTATAACCAGGAACCTCCAACAACCATTTCTGCTCCTCTTCTATCCAAGTTTCCGTGATGGCCACCACATCCTTGTCTCATCCTGTTGAATCCCAAATTTCTTTCTCCGTCAGTCTGGCCTCAATAAAAGTCGAGATGGATTTGCACGTAAAAAGAAGTTATTTTATTCAGCTTGCAAGCTACCTAGTCCACAGTGATACAGACAACATGTTGCTGTCTGCAGTCCCGGGAACTAAGTGAAGGTCCCAGACAAAGAGATCAGTACTCATACATTCAAATGGCATCAAGTTTCACATACTCGACACCCATAGGTCATCCTATGTCCCTCCTGACTTGTTTGATCTATTCTGATTGGCTCACTTCCAATCCCTTTCTCCGGCCCCTATCAATGCAGCATCACTCTCATAGACTCACCTCTTCCTGCTTTTTCCATGCGGTCTCAAATCCCTTTGTCTCTACCTGCCAGAATCAAAGTGGCTTATTTCTACATTACATTAACTAATATCTCTAAAGTAACTATTTTATATCACATTCGTCACAACTATCACTCAACCTAGGTAATTCTTCGGGTTAATTAATTACTGTGGAAAATCCGTCCAGAATCCGGCAACCCTATTGAAACCCTTACATACATTGGTGTGCGCAAAACAGGCATGGCACTGGACACCAGAATGAGAAAAAACATATCAATCAGCAAAAGAAGCACCGAAAAAGTCAGAAGTGTTGGTAGGTTTCAACCCAAAGTTACCACTACAACTTGTCTGTGATGCTTCACCATGCGCTGTTGGAACGGTGGTGTCACATATACTACCTTCAGGAAAAGAAAGACCAATAACTTTTGCATCTTGTACATTAACAAGTGCAGAATCTAATGCCTCAGTTGGATTTAAATTTCGATTTATTGTCATGTGTACCGAGGTACAGTGAAAAGTATAGTTCAGCATACAGTCCAGGCAGTTTGCGCCATACATGAAAAACATAGAACATACGATAAATACACAATGTATACATAACATAATGGTGAGATCGGTGACCGTGGCCATTTTGGATGGCCCCCTAACAAAGGGAAACCTCAGCGTGCAGGGGCGCATCCACAAGGTAAGTATGGTTGATCCCGCAGGAAGATGGGGGACAGAAACCCCCCCACCAGCATAATCACTTGGAACATTAGGGATTTAACAGCCAGTGAAAAGATCCAGAGTCTTCGACCACCTGAAAAGTATGAAAGCTGACATAGTCTTCCTCCAAGAGACATACATGACAGAGAAGGACTGACTGTGGGTAAGGAAGGGTCATGGTCAGCGGCGGAATTCTCGTTCTTCTGACCAGTACACAAGGTCTACACCCAATCGACTTCTTTGCAGTGGGGAAATCGGTGCTTCCAGAAATAGTCAGAGCTATTATAATCTCCAACCACGCTCCACATTGCATGGCTTTGAGGTTGTAGATGGAGGTTGGACACAGCAAGGTCTTCTGCCAGAAAACATCACAGGCCATAGGCGAGTATGTTACGAACAACCGGAACGGGGAAGTCTCACTTTCCATGTTCTGGGAGGCACTGAAGGCTGTGATTAGGGGAGAGATTATAGCCTACAAGGCTCGCAGAGATTGGGAAGAGAGGGTGGCTAGGCAACAACTGATCGACTCCATGCTGGAGATCAACAGAAGATACTCTGAGGCCCCGACTGTAGAGCTTCTGGCACGGAGGAAAAATCTACAAATGGACTTTAACCTGCTATCCACCAGGAAGGCAGCGCAACAGCTCCGCCAGACACGGGGACCTTCTATGAGCACGGAGAGAAGGCTAGCTGCCAACTAGTTCACCAGCTGAGAAAGAAGGAAGCCACAAGGAAAATAGCACAAGTGAAGGATGACAGAGGCAGACTGGTAGCCGAGACAAAAAAGGTCCACAAAAGCTTTTGAGGCCTTCTACCACAGACTGTACACCTCTGAACCCCCCGAAGGGGACTCGGGGATGAAAGGGTTCTTCAATGAACTAGAAATGCCAGTTGTGGGGGACGATAGTCAGAGGGAGCTGGAAGCACCAATAGGACTGGGAGAGGTCATGGAGTGTATCAACTCCATGCAGGCGGGGAAGGTGCCGGGACCCAATGGGTTCCCAGCAGACGTTTACAAAAGATTTGCGCCGGCTCCTGCCCCGCATCTGCAGGAGATGTTCTCAGACTCACAAGCAAGGGGCACCCTGCCTGCAATGCTAACACAGGCCACGATATAGCTGATACCCAAAAAAGGCAAAGGCCTGACGAAATGCAGATCACAGCGTCCCATTTCAGAAATCAATGTGGACGCAAAAATACTCGCTAAAGTCCTGGCCAAGAGACTGGAAGACTGGGTACCAGAGGTAGTCGCAGAGGATCAGACCTGCTTTGTTCAGGGTAGATCGCTAACTGCGAACATCAGACGGCTGCTGAATGTGATACTGACCCCATCTGGGGAGAGAATAACAGAGGTGATCCACAAAGCGTGGGGGTCATTCATCAACCTGTTCCAAGACTTGTTTTAAGCGAACAACTGATAGAGCGGAGTGGGGGGTGCGGTGGGGGGGGGGGGGGGGGTGTACACGGGAGCCACCGGGACCACAGAGAGCAGACAGATATGAGAGGGCGGGAAACAGGGGGGGGAGAATTCGGAGGAAACACCAAGGGGGACGCCAGAGAGAGAGCGATATGGGGGACCAGAGTGTCCAACACAAATCCACACAAAAAAGAACCCTCAAAAAGCAGGCAGGCTACAGGATGGGAAGAGCGGAAAAGAAGCCAGGGGAAGCCAAGCAACAGGGAGAGGGAAGGGAGGAGGAGGGTCAAAGAAAGGGCCTAAGTTAAGACCTGGAAACAGCGGAAGAAAGGAAGTAGGGGGGAGGTTGAGGGGGGGGGGGGTTTCCGAAAAGGAACAACATGTAAATTGCAACTGTCTCATCTATTCTTATGTACAGTGTAAAAATGTAAATCGTGAATAAAAATATCTTTTAAAACAAGAGAATGCTCCAGTGACTGCAGCTCAAGGTCAAAGACATACCGAGAATGATCCTGTAATGAGGAAGGCATTGGAAATTGCATTAAAGGGGAGAATGGCAGGAAGACCTCCTGGATTATAACTGTACACTTCCAAGAGACTCGAATTAACAGTGCAGAGCGGATATCAGTTGTGGGGATGAGAGTAATTATTCCACCAAATGTACAACAAAACGATTTGGAACAATTACATGAAGGACACCCGGCATGGGGCAAATGAGGGAATTATTCAGAGCTACTTTTGATGGCCAAGAATTAATGCCCAAATAGAAGAAAAAGCTGGATGGCGGCAGTCATGTGCACGGGTAAGGAACACACCGCCGTGGTCCCCAATGCATCCATGCGAGTGGCCTACAATGCCGTGGCAACGTCTGCACATTGACTTTGCTGGTCCAGATCAGGGGCACATGTTCATGGCTGTTGTAGATGCTCAAAGTGGCCTGAGGTGGTTTTAATTAAGTCAACCACTGCCGAACAAACCATTGAGAAACTCGACAAAACCTTTGTGAGATTCAGAATACCAGAACAGATTGTGAGTGACAATGGGCCACAGTTTACAGCCCAAGAGTTCAAAGACTACTTAAAGATATGTTGAGTTCAACATATTACGTCAGCACATTACCACCCACCCACAAGTGGTTCAGTCGAAAGATTTGTCCAGTCCTTGAAGCACGCACCAAAGGCTTCAAAAGACCAAGGTTCACTTTAGCGTCGTATGAACCTGTTTCTAGCAACATATCAAAATCTGACACATGCAACTACACTAAGTTCACCAGCTTTGCTACTGATGAAAAGGAAGCTGAAGACTACCTTTAATTTACTCTTGCCAGAGAAGGCATGTGACATAGTTGAGCGAAATCAACAGTCACAGATCTTGATATGAGAAAGTAACAAGGTGTTAGCGTGCAGCTACACCACTAGTGAGAAGTGGGTTCCTGCGACAGTATTGGCTCAGAGTGGTCCAAACTCCTCGATGGTGCAAACGACAGACGAACTCATGTGGAGATGCCATGCAGTTTGATTATTGTCAATACACTAGTGCAGATGCCATAACTGTCTCAAGAGGTATCCAAACAATATCAAAAGCTGAAACTAGACGTCTTGTCGGTATGGAGCGATCAACAACATTTCTGGGTATTCCCAAAACTTGATGGTAACTGAGTCATAATGGAAGTGGATACGGGTGCACTGGTACCATTGATACCTGAGACAATTGATAATCAGAAGTTAAAGCATCTGCCATTAAAACCATTATCTTAAGGACATACACAGAAGAGGTTGTACCATTAAAAGGATACATTATGATAAAAGTAGAAGTAAATGGACAAACAGCAGAGTTGCCTTTCCATGTTATCCAAGGAAATTTTCCTGCTTTATTTGGTAGAGCATGGTTGGGAAAAATTAAACTCAACTGGGGAGCGGTAAATCAATTAGTAGGTTCAAAGAATGACCTACAATAACTTCTGAAAAAGTATTAAAAAATGTTTGAAGACTCACTGGGCTTAATGATGTAGTTGAAGTTTAACTAAAAATTACGCCAAACCGTACGCCAAAACATCTCAAAGCTATAAGTGCCATGCACCATCAGGCCAAAAGTTGAAGAAGAACTAGAAAGACTAGTCCGAACAGGAATCATTGAACCAGTTACTACAAGTGATTGGGCTACACCAATAATTCCTGTACTAAAGCGTGATGGCACAGAAAGGATATGTGGAGATATTAAAATAACTATGAACTTGATATTGTGCTTTGATCACTATCCATTGTCGCTGAGTCAAGAATTTTTCTGGACTTTCTCTAGGGCAGAAATTCTGTAAAATAGTTCTGTCACAAGCATATTTGCAAATGAATGTAGCTGCAAACTCACAGGCGCTACTGATTAATGTGATGCACAAAGGTCTTTTCCTCTACAGGAGACTTCCTTTTGGGATAACACCTGCTCCTGCTCTTTTTCAGAGGTAAATAGATCAAATTCTGAGTAGGCTAAATGGGGTGCAATGTTATCTAGATGACATCCTCATCACTGGCTCAAGTGAACAAGAGCACTTGAAGAACTCGGAAGTTACTCTGAAACGTCGAAAAAAAACATAATTTCCGAATTAAAAAGGAAAAGTGTGACTTTTTCAAGACATCCATAAATGACCTGGGTCACATCATTGGTAAAGATGACTTTCATAAGGAGCCGAAAAAGATGATAGAAATCTGAGAAGCACCATGACCTCAAAATGTGACACAACTGCGGTCATTTCTGGGATGAAACTCCAGGAGTACACCACACGCTGTATAGACGGCTTCAGGCTATTGCCTGAGGCCCACCCCCCGATGCTCCGCTCCCCACCGGCCAAGTTCCCGACGGCGCGCGACACATGTAGTCGCATCCATCGGTAACTCAGCGTGGTGGCTGCGGACTCAGTCCAGCGCCGTCACAGTCGGGGGAGGACCAATCCGCGGGTAGGGGGGACATTATTCGGGGTTCGGGGCACTGTGGCGTTCAACGTCAAAATCACATTTCCCGAGGGAATCAGGGGCGGCAACGCTTTCGCGATGCCCGCCCCCCTCCAAAGCGGCGTACTCTAAGAACCTTGGACCCAGCCCGCAAAATAGTGCACCCCTTTGGCCGGCTCACGCACCCCGAACCGTAATTTAAAAAATGTGTATCACAAACATTAATAAAGTGTCAGATATATTTCAATTGCATATCACATTAAGATATTCAAATCATGCCTGTGATACTGTGTCAGAGAGAACTGATGATGGCATTTAAGTTTAGTATCTCTAACTGCTTATATGGTATTTTGTAATCCATGATTAATGATAATTAATATATTGGAAAATGCCCTTCACAAGGAATCAGTGTTCAACTTTTAGTTGCTTTGTAGAATGCAGGCAAGTTGCTGACCATCTAGATACAAGCTCTCAGCAATCTGAATAGTTTTGTTCACTGAAGTGAACTGTAGGTAAAAACTATGGGCTGGTAGGGGCAGAGGCAGAAAATGCTGACCCAAAACCTTTGTTATCAGGCGTGAAGACCACACATTTCAATCTCTTTTATTTATGATTGTACCTTGCTTTCCTGTCAAGTGATGAGTGACGGGGACGGAATCAGGTATGTTCCCATCCTAATGTCTGTTGATCTACTATAAAAATTCATCACGGGCAGACCAAATATGACAACACGCAACAATGCCACAATAGAAGGCAAAGATGTTGGCATATGATATGAAGGATAGGCAAGGGAATCTATGTGAGGAGTCAGAGGAAATGGGCAAGGTACTAAATGAATACTTTGCATCAGTATTCACCAAAGAGAAGGAATTGGTAGATGTTGAGTCTGGAGAAGGGTGTGTAGATAGCCTGGGTCACATTGAGATCCAAAAAGACGAGGTGTTGGGCGTCTTGAAAAATATTAAGGTAGATAAGTCCCCAGGGCCTGATGGGATCTACCCCAGAATACTGAAGGAGACAAGAGAAGAAATTGCTGAGGCCTTGACAGAAATCTTTGGATCCTCACTGTCTTCAGGTGATGTCCCGGAGGACTGGAAAATAGCCAATGTTGTTCCTCTGTTTAAGAATGGTAGTAAGGATAATCCAGGGAACTACAGGCCGGTGAGCCTTACGTCAGTGGTAGGGAAATTACTGGAGAGAATTCTTCGAGACAGGATCTACTCCCATTTGGAAGCAAATGGACGTATTAGTGAGAGGCAGCATGGTTTTGTGAAGGGGAGGTCGTGTCTCATTAACTTGATAGAGTTTTTCGAGGAGGTCACAAAGATGATTGATGCAGGTAGGGCAGTGGATGTTGTCTATGTGGACTTCAGTAAGGCATTTGACAAGGCCCCTCATGGTAGACTAGTGCAAAAGGTGGAGTCACTTGGGAACAGGGGTGAGCTGCCGAGGTGGACACAGAACTGGCTAGGTCATAGAAGGCAGAGAGTAGCAATGGAAGGATGCTTTTCTAATTGGAGGGCTGTGACCAGTGATGTTCCGCAGGGATCAGTGCTGTGACCTTTGCTGTTTATAGTATATATAAATGATTTGGAGGAAAATGTAACTGGTCTGATTAGTAAGTTTGCAGACGACACAAAGGTTGGTGGAATTGCAGATAGCGATGAGGACTGTCAGAGGATACCGCAGGATTTAGATTGTTTGGAGACTTAGGTGGAGAGATGGCAGATGGAGTTTAATCCGGACAAATGTGAGGTAATGCATTTTGGAAGGTCTAATGCCGGTAGGGAATATACAGTGAATGGTAAAACCCTCAAGAGTATTGAAAGTCAGAGAGATCTCAGTGTACAGGTCTACAGGTCACTGAAAGGGGCAACACAGGTGGAGAAGGTAGTCAAGAAGGCATACGGCATGCTTGCCTTCATTGGCCGGGGCATTGAGTATAAGAATTGGCAAGTCATGTTGCAGCTGTATAGAATCTTAGTTAGGCCACACTTGGAGTATAGTGTTCAATTCTGGTCGCCACACTACCGGAAGGATGTGGAGGCTTTAAAGAGGGTACAGAAGAGATTTACCAGAATGTTGCCTGGTATGGAGGGCATTAGCTATGAGGAGCGGTTGAATAAACTCGGTTTGTTCTCACTGGAACGATGGAGGTTGAGGGGCGACCTGATAGAGGTCTACAAAATTATCAGGGGCATCGACAGAGTGGATAGTCAGAGGCTTTTCCCCAGGGTAGAGAGGTCAATTACTAGGGGGCATAGGTTTAAGGTGAGAGGGGCAAGGTTTAGAGTAGATGTACGAGGCAAGTCTTTTACACAGAGGGTAGTGGGTGCCTGGAACTCGCTACCGGAGGAGATGGTGGAAGCAGGGACGATAGTGACATTTAAGGGGCATCTTGACAAATACATGAATAGGATGGGAATAGAGGGATACGGACCCAGGAAGTGTAGAAGATTGTAGTTTAGTCGGGCAGCATGGTCGGCACGGGCTTGGAGGGCCGAAGGGCCTGTTCCTACGCTGTACATTTCTTTGTTCTTTGTTCTTTGATATTGGCATAAAAATGGCTCTCTTCAGGCTCTCGGCCAAATAAAGCTTGTTAAATCTGTCAACTTCAATCTGGAGCAATTCTCTGCAGAGAATACTGACATTTTCTTTGGTATGGAAGTAGATACCATCATGTGCTGGCATGAGACCCAGAGAGACAACATCATAGATATCCCTGCATGCACTTTGCTGCGAACAGCAAAAACAGCATCCATGGCAGCACAATACTTGTGTGTGACAATGGACTGATGAGAAACACTGCTGTGAAACACCATGCTGTAATGGAAGTTTTTATGGTTAAACTCAACCAAGTGATAGAAATAGTGGGCGCGATCTATCCCAAAGGGAACAGAGTCCCATAATGAGCGCCTTTATCTGGGTGTTTCCCGGCACTCGGAATGCCAAGAAACCCCATACTATCGAACGGGACTCTGTTCCCATTTGGGTAGATTTGGGGCCTCAGCAGGGAACTCCCCAATGAGGCTGTGCTTAGCCCCGCTTTCTGCACTGAGGAGCTGCGCTTGCTGGAACTCCTCAGTACAGCAAGAGAGCGGCGTCCCGATCTCTTGATTCCCCCCCCTGATGTGACCCCCAAAGCCCCAACTCACCTACAAGAGGGACCTCAGACCCCCACACTCTGTTGCACCCACCTAGGTGCCCTTGGGCCCAGCCCAATCACCGTCCCGGGAAAAATGTCAGCTTGGTACCTTGGCACTGCCAGCCTGGCACCCAGGCAGTGCCCCTGCCAGTTCCAGACTGTTGGGAAATTGGTGAAATATTTGCAAGATTTGGTAAACCGGAGCAGATCTTAAGTGTCATTGGAACTCAGTTCACTTCCAAGGAGTTCGAAGACTACTAAAAGGAAATGATACCCAGCACGTAAATCAACTCCGTATCATCATCGACTTAGAATCCCTACAGTGCAGAAGGAGATCATTCAGCCCATCGAGTCCGCTGGATTGGCCGAGTGATTTGTATAGTCGCTTAAACATTCAACCAATGTATCAAAGAACCAAGGTACATTGTCAAGACAAGTGAATAACTTTCTTGATATCATTCCGAAACACCGCACACACAACGACATACAGTTCACCAGCAATGCTGTTTTTCAAAAGGAATCTAAGGACAAAATTTGACATTTTAATACCACCTGATACTTCAGAGATTGTCAAATGACAACAATAAGCGCAGATTACTAGGGAACAGAACAAAACTCAAAAATGCGAATATTCATTCAAGGAGAGCGAGTGTTAGCAAGAAGCTAGACACTAAATGAGAAATGGGTATTTGCTGTTATCCCAGTCAAAACATGTCCAACATCATTAACTGTACAGATGGATGTTGAAAGAGTTTAACAATGTCATACTGATCAACTGCTAGCTTCACAAAGCAAAATCACTGAAATCTCTCAAGAAGTATTTCCACCATAAAATCTCAGCAGAGATATTTCTGAACCGAGACCAAACACAGAGAGAAATTCAGATTCCCGCATGATCGAATGACCTCGTTGTGCCTGATTCCGAGACACGATGAGGCCATTAAACCTCGTGAGTGGCCTCTCGCGTGATTTGCGAAACTTGGAAAGACGTTGCAATCTGGATCTCACCCTCGCTGGGGTTGGAACCTTGGTTAAAGGGCAGCACCAGTTGGTGTTGCTGCACTCGACACACATTGAGGCCTTTTCCTTTCATTGAAAGGAAGGAAAACGGCAACTATTTGTCTTGGTTTTAGGCCGTTAATTAGTCATGCTGACAGGCGGTCATTGGTGGCCCGGAGTGAGTGGTATTTCTGCAACCCTTTAAAATGGCATTGTCCAGGTGGCAAGAGGATTGTGCGTTCATGAGGAGGCTCCTCCCATGAAGTGGAGAGCCTGAGAGAGAGCAAGAAGTGGGAAAATAGTGTAGACATTAGCTACTATCTGGTGATCTGCACGGGCAACCCATGATGGGGAAATGGCAGAAGGCTACAGCGGGCCTGGGCGCAGGGGCTGACATGGAAACCAGGGTCCCCTGTGGTCAGGGTGTACAGGCAACAGATGAGCTACCTCCATATGTTGGAGAGGCAGTGACGTTGAAGACTGTGTCTGAACCGAAGGTTGTGACCAACCTGTGTGCCATGATTGCAGAGGAGGTGAGCCCCAATTCTATTGGTGGGCATCTGATGCCAGTGGCACTCAAGGACACTCTACATCTCAGATTCATTCCAGGACCCCACTGGAGCTATGTGCAGCATCTCCCAATCAACCATGCATCACCATACCAAGGTAATGGATTACTGTGGAATGGACTGCAGCAGTTCAAGAAGGAAGCTGACCACCACCTTCTCGATGTCAATTAGCAATGGGCAATAAACGCTGTCCTCGCCAGCGATGCCTACACCCCTTGAATGAATTTTTAAAATGACAGATTTCATCTTCAGGAGAGTTAATAAGCACATCAATTTCTGCACCAATGTGAAGAGCCAAGCTGGGAGAGGTGGGGGTTTTGGAGCCATGTCTGGATTTCCCCATGTGCAAAGTCATAGACTGCATACATACGCCCATCAGGATTTCCACAAGTCAGACAAGGGTCACCAAGCGGAAGGAATTTGATTCCCTCAACATCCATCTTGTCTGTGACCGGCAACAGACCCTGCAGGTGTGTGTTCATTATCTTGGGAGCAATCACAGCATCTACATTCTTTAGCACTCTCAGGTGTCACAGGTCACCACTACCCACATCCTCCCCCCACCACCAAACCTGCAAAGATGAATATATGCAAACAAATGTTACCCAATGAAGACTCGGCTGCTGACAACAGTGAGGAACCCAGGACTGAAGCACAGGAACACTTTAAGCAAGCCACACTGAAACTTCTCACCTTCCCTTGGCTTCCTTGAGCTCAGCGATAAGGTGATGGTTTGCAGGCCTGTGTGTATCCCTGGCATCCACTGACCAGTCTGCTGGATCTGTTCTCCATGACAGTCACGGAGCTCTCCATAGAGGAGGCATGGGCTAAAGGCAAGGAGGAGATTGCAGCCAGGACAGGTTGTGGAGACCTTCTCGAAGCTCCACCTCACTTTGTACTTGCAAGTGCTCCACTTCTTCTGACCAAGCTTTTATTCAGGATAAAATTCAGCGTCGCCTGTGGAGTTCAGCTGCTTTGCCCATATTTTGGCCATTCTTGAGAATGGTGTCCTTAATGTGCTGGTACAGGTGGTGAGATAATCAAGGGTTGTGGTAATTGACACTTGAAGGCATCCTCCCATGAGAAAAATAATTGAAGAAATAAAAGAGGAAATAGCTCACCAAATGATTTACTCGTGGCAATGACCACACCTGCCTGCAGATATGAAAAGAACACCTCTAGAGAACGATGCCTAATAATGCAATTCCACAATCCAAGAGCGCAGTTTACAAGGTTGATCCTGAAAAAAGGCATTGAATTTTTTCTCTGGCATGGCTTCACATTCATGCCTGTTGCCATCATAGTCAATGGGCGGATGATAGTAATTGGCAGCTTACTTTATACCACACTCATTTTTCTGAACATGATTACTGTCAATGAAAAGATTAATTTTTTCACTTGATAACTTGTGTGTGACCACAATGCAAACTGGCATGCATTGTCATTTCAACAAATTGAAATACTAACCAGACAAATACGACCTAATTCAAATCTAGTTAGAAGAAAACCCCATAATCAAAAATAGGTCAGCTCTTTTTGAAACAACAGCAGCTTGCTACAGGAAGATTTGAGTAATTGTCTCACTTCACTCTATGCATGGACAAAACAACTCTTTTCATCTAGAGTTTCATTTTAATTTCAATATATATTCATCCATACAAAATTCATTTTTTTTAAAGTACAAATTTATGGTTTGGAAGAAAATGAAGCTTTGCTGTACTCCAGACTTACAACTCTCCGAGATCTCTGCATTCCTCGAATTCTGCTCACTTGTGCATTCCCAATGTTCCTTTAAACCTCTCTCCTCAACCAAGCCTTGGGCCTCTAGTCCTAATATGACCTCTTGTGGCTCCGTATTAGAGTTTGCATGATAATGCTCCTCTAAACTATCTTGGGACATTTTATGATGTCAAAGCGATGTGTAAATGAAAGTTCTTGTTATGCCACACCCTCTCTTATTTGGGTTAAGTGTGCTTTATGAGGAGATGTCTGGTGGCAGCATGTTGGAAAAGGTTGTGCACAAGGTAGTTCCCACCAGGGCACTTGATCTTTGGCCATTCTTTTTCCCGGTTCCCAGGGCGTTTTAGAATTTAGAATTTTTTCATAGAAGTTACAGTGCAGAAGGAGGCCATTTGGCCCATCAAGTTTCCCTTGGAAAGAGCAGCATTTTTTTTTTTTTAATGTTTTTTATTGGGTGTTTTGTACATGGTTTATTTACAGGTGCCCACAAAAAGTTAACAAAAACAAAAACACTACATAAATAAGAAACCAAGGGGTGGGGAAGTAAAAACTGGGGAAGTGTATATACATAGAAGCAATGGAGAGACAATTACGTTATATATATCATTTGGGTGGGGGCTTTCTCCCCCCCCCCTTTAAAAAAAAAAGAAATACATACAGCAGAAGCAAAACGAAACAACTCTGGGTGGGCGGGGTGCATGGGCAGCACCCCTGATGTTGCTTGCTTCTCCCGGTTGGTTTTCGCTGTTGTTGTGTGTTTACCTCCGCCTCGGCCACCTGTTGTTCCTTCTTCCTGTACTTTCTTACTCTCTGTTGCCTGCTGTGTCCATTGTGGTTGTGTTTCCCTTGCTCGCCTTCCAGTTTGTGTTCCCTCATCTTTCCTCCCCTCTGCCTCCCCTCTAATATTCTTTGCCCCCTGTCCTTCCTTCTTTCCTGCCCCCCCCCCCCCCCCCCCCCGTCCCTGCCACCTTTCCCTCCTCTCCCTCTCTGCAGCTCCCCTTTCTTTTCTGTTGTGTTTGGCTACCCCCTCTTGCACTGTTCCCCCCCTGGGTCCTCCCTCCCGCCCTTCTCTTTTCTCATGTCTTGGCTACTTTCCCTGGCTCTTGGCTACTTGATTATTTATTTGTTTGTTCGTTGGCCACAAACAGGACCCGGAACAGTTGGGTGAATGGCTCACATGTTCTGAAGGAGCCAACCTCTGACCCCCGGATGACGAATTTCATTTTCTCCATTTGGAGAAATTCCGATAGGTCGGACAGCCAGTCTGCAGCTTTTAGTTGTGCCGCTGACCGCCAGCCGAGCAGGCTTCTCCGGCGGGTGATCAGGGAGGCAAAGGCAAGGATGTCCGCCATCCTCCCCATGAAGAGATCGGGCTGGTCTGATACTCTGAAGACCCTCACATTTGGGCACGGCTCCACCCTCAGCCCCACCCCTTGGACATTGCCTCAAAGAAAGCTGTCCAGTACCCAGCAAGTCTGGAGCAAGACCAGAACATGTGGGCGTGGTTGGCCAGGCCTTCTTGGCACCGTTCACATCTGTCCTCCACCTCTGGGAAGAACCTACTCATTCGGGTTCTTGTTAAGTGGGCTCTTTATACCATCTTTAGTTGCTTTAGGTTGAGTCTTGCGCACGTGGAGGTGGAGTTGACCCTATGTAGTGCTTCACTGCAGAGTCCCCACCCTATTTCGAGCCCCAGGTCTACCTCCCATTTCTTCCTCACCACGTCCAGTACAGTGTTGGCCCTCTCTACCAGTCGTTCGTACATGTCGCTACAGTTTCCTCGACCTCGAATGTTTAGCCAATAATTCCTCTAGTAGTGTCTGTCGCAGTTGTCATAGGTACTTTCTTGTCTCCTTCTGTAGGAAATTTTTAAGTTGAAGGTATCTGAGTTTGTTGCCTTTAGCCAGTTAGAATCTCTCCGTCAGTTTGTCCAGTGTTGTGACCCTATCGTCAGTGTATAGGTCCCTGACTGTCAGTGTCACCCCCTCCTATCTCCACCTTTTGAAGGTGGCGGCAGTAAGCGCTGGCACGAACCTATGGTTGCTGCCGTAGTTGGTTCCAGGTCCGGAGGGTGGCTACCACTACTGGGCGACTAGAGTGTTTTTTGAGTGGGGATGGCAGTGCCACCGTGGCGAGGGCACGGAGCAAGGTCCCCCTGCAGGAGGCCTCTTCCACGTGCACCCACTCGGCTTCTGTCTCCTTAAGACCAAAGGAGCAGGAACTTCCGGTTGCGGCTATGCGGAGCTAAGTCACACATTTGGCTCCCGCTAAAAACGGACTTTTGGGCTCTTTTCGACGTTTCCCGGTGTGGGAAGGAGACTGCAATAGTTCCCCGACAGTGTATGGCTTGGACCAGGAGCGGAGCGACTAAAAAAGTGGTGGTGAACCCAAAGAAGGTGCGAGGCGGGCGGGGACCAGGCAGCGTGGATGCAGTGGGCGCAGGAGCAGCAGGAGGTAATCCAGCGCTGCTTCAGGGAGATCAAAGCAGTCCTGCTGGAGCCGATGAAGGCTTCTATTGACAAGCTGCTGGAGACCCAGACGGCCCAGGGGGTGGTGATCCGCGAGGTCCGACAAAAGATCTCCGACAACGAGGACGAGATCTTAGGCCTTGCAGTAAAGGTGGAGGCACACGAGGTGCTCCACAAGAAATGGTAGGAACGGTTCGAGGAGATGGAGAATCGGTCGAGGCGGAAGAATTTGCGGATTCTGGGCCTCCCAGAGGGGCTGGGTCGGACGTGGGGGCCTATGTGGTAACCATGGTAAACTCGCTGATGGGAGCGGGGTCCTTCCAGGGGCCCCTGGAGCTGGAAGGGACCCATAAAGTGCTGGCGAGGAGGCCCAAGGCTAACGAGCGTCCGCGGGCGGTGCAGGTGCAGTTTCATCAGTTTGCTGATCAGGAGTGGGTGCTCAGGTGGGCCAAGAAAGAGAGGAGCACCAGGTGGGAGAACGCGGAGATTCGAATATACCAGGATTGGAGTGCTGAGGTGGCGAAGAAGAGGGCTGGGTACAACCGGGTGAAGGAGGTGCTGCACAGAAAGTGGGTGAAGTTTGGCATGCTGCAGCCGGCGCGTCTGTGGGTCACCGACAAGGACCGGCACCATTATTTTGAGTCCCTGGAGGAGGCGTGGGCCTTTGTCCAGGCCGAGAAGCTGGACACAAACTGAGGGTCGGGATGGGTGGTCGGGGATTGCTGTTGGGGTGTTACATTTTGAGGGGGGGTTCTTTGCTCTTATTTCTTTTTGGTTCGGTGAGGGTGGTTAGGGTGAGTTGGGCACTGTTTTGGTCGGGCCTGTCGGGTGGGCTCTTGGAGGGGGGTAAGTAAATGGAGTAGGGGTGGATGGCCGGTAGGGGGTGATTGGGCCCCGCGGCGGAGGGGGAGGCCCGAGTCAGGGGTGAGGGGACTGGGCCTGTAAAAGGAACGGCGTCAGAGGTGGCGGGACTGGGCAGGTGGAAAGCGCGGGCTTTTTCCCGTGCTGAAGGCTGGAAGGGGTGGGGCCAGGCCGGGGAAGCGAGCATTGTTGCCCGCACTTGGGATGGAAGGGGGAGGCGGAGAGCCTGTGGATGGGTAATGGAGGAGGAGGGTATGTCCCACAATGGGAGGAGTTGAAGGAGAGGCGGGAGTAGCCAGGGTCAGCAGGAGTCAGCTGACTTACGGGAGTGCAATGGGCGGAGTAAAGCAGCTAGGAGGGGTCCTAGCTGGGGTGGGGTGGTGGGAACCGGTTTGCTGCTGCTATGGTCAAGGGGGAGCTGGAGCAAGTGGAGGGGGTTGGGACAGGGGTCTGCTGCCGTGGGGAACGGGCCGAGCGTGGGGTGCGGGCGCGTGGCTGGCCGAGGAGGGGTTATGGCTAGTCGACGGGGGAGGGGGGCGGGTAGCCCCCTGATCCGGCTGATAACCTGGAATGTAAGGGGACTGAACGGGCCGGTCAAGCGGGCCCGGTTGTTCGCGCACCTGAAGGGGCTGAAGGCGGATGTGGTCATGCTCCAGGAGACACACCTGAAGGTGGCAGACCAGGTAAGATTGAGGAAGGGGTGGGTAGGGCAGGTGTTTCATTCGGGGCTGGATGCCAAAAATCGGGGGGTGGCGATCTTGGTGGGAAAGAGGATGTCGTTCGCGGCGTCGAGCATTGTGACAGACAATGGCGGTAGGTACATAATGGTAAGTGGTAAGCTGCAAGGGGAGAGGGTGTGTGGTGGTATGTATTAGGGGTAATATGGTACCTGTGAAGCCGAGAGGCTATTGGCTGAAAGGCAATTTATTAAGCGAGCTTAAAAGACTATGGAGCTCCGGATCGCCCCGGAGTGCCTGCGGATCAGCCCCCACGCAGCGAACTCGGCCACCGTATTCAAACACTGGCAAGCATGCTTTGAAGGCTACCTCCGAAAGACCCCCGGCCGGATCACGGAAGAGCAGAAAATGTAGGTCCTGCATTCGAGGGTAAGCCCGGAGATTTACTCGCTTATAGAAGACGCAGAGGATTTCCCGCTCGCATTGCTGAAGGGCATCTACGTTCGGCCCGTAAACCAGGCCTACGCGCGCCACCAACTCGCGACGAGACGGCAAATTCCGGGAGAATCGCTCGAGGAATTCTACGGCGCGCTGCTAATTTTGGGACGAGGCTGCAACTGCCCGCCGGTGAACGCGATCGAACACACGGACCTGCTAATTCGTGATGCATTCGTGGCAGGTATGAACTCTCCCCAAATCTGTCAAAGACTTTTAGAAAGAGAGTCGCTAGGACTCTCAGAGGCTCGGGCTTCTCGTCTCGCATAAGTCATTGTGTGCTACAGGGTGGTGCTGGTCAATGTGTGTGCCCCGAACTGGGACGATGCGGGTTTTATGCGTCGCATGTTGGGTCGGATCCCGGACATGGAAGTGGGGGGGGGCCTGATAATGGGGGAGGGGGACTTTAACACGGTGTTGGATCCGGCATTGGATCGCTCCAGGTCTAGGACGGGTAGGATGCCGGCGGCGGCTAAGGTGCTGAGGGAGTTTATGGACCAGATGGGAGGGGTGGACCCTTGGAGATTTGCAAGGCCGGGGGCTATGGAATTTTCATTCTTCACACATGTCCATAAGGCTTATTCATGGATCGACATTTTAATTATGAGTAGGGCGCTGATAGTGAGAGTAGAGGATACCGAGTATTCGGCAATAGCCATTTCGGACCGCGCCCCGCATTGGGTGGACTTAGAGCTGGGGGAGGAGAGGGACCAGCGCCCATTGTGGCGCTTGGACGTGGGGCTGTTGGCAGACGAGGAGGTGAGTGAGCGGGTCCGAGGAAGCATAGAGAGATACCTGGAGGCCAACGATAACGGGGAGGTCCGAGTGGGGATGGTATGGGAGGCGCTGAAGGCGGTGGTTAGGGGAGAGCTGATCTTCATTAGGGCCTACAAGGAGAGGAGAGAGCAGAGGGAGAGGGAGAGGCTGGTGGGGGAGATGGTGAGGGTAGACAGGAGGTATGCGGATGTGCCTGAGGAGGGACTGTTGAGAAAGAGGCGCAGCCTCCAGGCCGAATTCGACCTGGTGACCACCAGGAAGTCGGAGGTGCAGTGGAGGAAGGCCCAGGGGGCGATTTCTGAGTATGGGGAAAAGGCTGCCGCATCAGCTTCGGAAGCGGGACGCAGCTAGGGAGATCGGGGGAGTTAAGGACAGGGGATGGGGTATGGTGCAGAGTGGGGTTGGCATCAATCAGGTCTTCAGGGACTTTTATGAGGAACTGTATCGGTCCGAGCCCCCACGGGAGGAGGGACAGATGGGCCGCTTCCTGGACCAAGTGAGGTTTCCGAAGGTGTAGGAGGGACTGGTGGCGAGATTGGGGGCCCCGATTGGGCTGAAGGAGCTGGCCAAAGGGATAGGAAGCATGCAGGCGGGGAAGGCATCGGGCCGGATGGTTTCCCGGTTGAATTCTACAAGAAATATGTGGACCTGTTGGGTCCGTTGCTAGTTAGGACCTTCAATGAGGCAAGGGAGGGGGGGGGGGGGGGGGGGGTTGCCCACGACGATGTCCTGGGCACTGATCTCCTTGATCCTGAAGCGGGACAAAGATACCCTGCAGTGTGCGTCTTACAGGCCGATTTTGTTGTTAAATGTAGATGCCAAGGTGCTGGCAAAGATCTTAGCCACGAGAATTGAGGATTGTGTGCCGCAGGTGATCCACGAAGACCAGACGCGGTTCGTGAAGGGGAGACAGTTGAACGTGAATGTGCGGAGGCTCCTGAACGTTATTATGATGCCGGCGAGGGAGGGGGAGGCGGAGATAGTGGTGGCGATGGACACTGAGAAGACCTTCGATAGGGTAGAATGGGGTTACTTGTGGGAGGTGCTGAAGAGGTTCGGGTTTGGGGAGGGGTTCGTCAGGTGGGTTAGGCTGTTGTACGAGGCCCCGATGGCGAGTGTGGCCACGAACAAGAGGAGGTCTGAGTACCTTCGGTTGCATCGAGGGACGAGGCAGGGGTGTCCCCTGTCCTCCCTGCTCTTCGCACTGGCGATTGAACCCCTGGCTATGGCACTGAGGATGTCGAGGAACTGGAGGGGGCTGGTGCGGGGTGGGGAGGAGCATAGGGTGTCGTTCTATGCGGATGACCTGCTGCTATATGTGGCGGACCCGGTGGGGGGAATGCCGGAGGTTATGAGGATCCTCAGGGAGTTCGGGGATTTCTCAGGGTACAAGTTCAACATGGGGAAGAGCGAGTTGTTCGTGGTTCACCCAGGGGACCAGGAGAGGGGGATTGGCGAGCACCCACTAAAAAGGGCGGAGAGGATCTTCAGGTATTTGGGGGTCCAGGTGGCCAGGAGCTGGGGGGCCCTGCATAGACTTAATTTCACGAGGCTGGTGTAGTAAATGGAGGAGGAGTTCAAGAGGTGGGACGCGTTGCCGTTGTCCCTGGTGGGTAGGGTGCAGTCAGTTAAGATGACGGTGCTCCCAAGGTTTCTGTTCCTGTTCCAGTGCCTCCCTGTGTTTATCCCGAAGGCCTTCTTTAGGCGGGTCAACAGGAGCATAACGGGGTTTGTGTGGGCGCGAGGGACTCCGAGGGTGAGAAGGGTGTTCCTGGAGCGGAGTAGGGATGGGGGGGAGGGGCTGGCACTGCCCAAGCTCTGTGGGTACTACTGGGCCGCCAATGCGGCGATGGTGCGCAAGTGGGTGATGGAGGGGGAGGGGGGCTGCATGGAAGAGGCTGGAGACAGCGTCTTGTTGTGAGGGTACGAGTCTGGAGGCGCTGGCAACGGCGCCGCTGCCGCTCCCTCCAATGAGGTATACCACGAGCCAGGTAGTGGCGGCTAAAAATCTGGGGGCAGTGGAGGTGGCACAGGGGGGAAGTTGGGGCCTCGGTGTGGACCCCAATACGGGGGAACAACCGGTTTGTCCCAGGGAGAATAGGCGGAGGGTTTGCGTGGTGGCACAGGGCAGGGATAAGAAGGTTGGGGGGCCTGTTTGTGGACAGGAAGTTCGCAAGCCTGGGTGAGCTGGAGGAGAAGTATGGGCTCCCCCCGGGGAACACCTTTAGATATTTACAGGTAAGGGCGTTTGCCAGGCGGCAAGTGGTGGAATTCCCGCGGCTGCTGCCATGCACAGTCCAGGACAGGGTGCTCTTGGGGGGGGGGGGGGGGGGGGGGTGTTTGGAGTGGGGAAGGTCTCAGAAACTTACCAGGTGATGCAGGAGGAGGAGGAGGCCTCGGTGGTGGAGTTGAAAGGTAAGTGGGAGGAGGAGCTGTGAGAGGAAATCGAAGAGGGGACGTGGGCAGATGCCCTAGGGAGGGTGAACTCTTCCTCTTCGTGCGCGAGGCTCAGCCTCATACAATTTAAGGTGCTGCACAGGGCACATGACCAGGACAAGGATGAGCCGGTTTTTTGGGGGTGAGGACAGGTGTGTTAGGTGCTCAGGGAGCCCAGCAAATCACACCCATATGTTCTGGGCATGCCCAGCGCTGGAGGAAATTTGGAAGGGCGTAGTGAGGACGGTGTCGGGGGTGGTAGGATCCAGGGTCAAGCCGGGCTGGGGCCTCGCAATATTAGGGGTTGCGTCCCTGTCGCCCGGCGAAGGATTCTTCTTCAGTGGAGGGATGCGAGGCCCCCAAGCGTGGAATCCTGGATCAACGATATGGCGGGGTTTATTAAATTGGAGAGGGTGAAATTCGCTTAAAGGGAATCGGCACAAGGGTTCTTTAGGCGGCGGCAACCGTTCTTGGACTTCCTGGCAGAGCGGTAGACAATGGTCAGCAGCAGCAACCCAAGTGGGGGGGTTCTATTTTATTTTTGTTTATTTGCCCTGGGGGATCTGAGGGGGTGTATATATTTGCTATGTTTGCTTTGTGTTAATTCGGGGTGTTAATTTATTATTTACGTGCGGGGGGAGGGAGGCATGGGGGTTGTTTTACTTTGTTCTGTATTTAATTCTATTGGGTTCCTTTTTCATTCTGTTGTTGATATTGTGTGAAAACCCCAATAAAAATTATTTTTAAAAAAAGACCATAGGAGCAGAATTAGGCCATTCGGCCCATTGAGTCTGCTCTGCCATTCAATCATGGCTGGCGGTTTCTCATCCCCATTCTCCTGTCCTCTCCCCATAACGCCTGATCCCCTTATTCATCAGATACCCTCAATTATACCCTCTCCTTAATGCCCTCCTCAACTCATTGACCCTCCTCAGGACTCTTCCCCCTCCCCTCAGGGCCCCTCCCACTCCTCTCAGAACCCCTCGCCTCTCCTCAGGGCCTGTCCCCTCAGAGCCCTTCCCCTCCCCTCAGGGCTCCACCCCGACCCTCAGGACTCCTCCCCCTCCCCTCAGGGCCCCTCCCCTCAGGGCCGCTCCCCTTCCCCTCGGGGCCCCATTACTCCATCCAATAATCCATTCCATTACTCTTTTTGCTATCGCTGCCCAATGGTACTCTTGTAGGTTTGGGAGGGCTAGCCCTCCCCTGGACTTTGTTTCATGTAGAACCTTCTTTGGGATCCTAGCATTCTCCTCGCTCCCCCCCCCCCCCCTTGGGGATAGAGATCGTAATGGATCTTAAGTAGGAAGAGGTACCTGGGCAGCACATTCATTTTGATCGTCTGCACTCTCCCCTTGAGGGAGAGTGGGAGTGTGTTCCACCTCTGCACATCCTTTTTGACTTCCTCTGTCAGACTGGTCAGGTTCCATTTGTGGATCCCCGTCCAGTCATGAGCGATTTGGATCCCCAGGTAGCGGAATTTGTGTCGGGCTTGTTTAAACGGCAGTCCCACCAATGCTGCCCCTCCCCTTTGCGGGTTCACCGGGAAGATCTCGCTTTTGCTCATGTTGAGTTTGTAGCCCGAGAAGGCACCAAACTCTTTGAGGAGCGCGATGGTTCCTCCCATGCTGCTTTGTGGCTCCAAGATGTAGCGGAGCAAGTCATCCACGTAGAGCTGTGCTCTCTGCCTCCCTTTTGGATCACCCTCCAGGTTTTTGCTGTTCTGAGAGTGATCGCTGGTGGTTCGATCGCTGGAGCGAACAGCAGTGGTGACAGCGGGCATCCCTGCCTGGTGCCCCTGTGCAGCTGGAAGTACTGGGAGCTGGTGATGTTTGTCCGTATGCTCACCATGGGAGCGTTGTAGACTGTTTAGTGGCACAAAGGTGCACATTGTATTCTTCTCTTTGAAGCTTAAGTAGTGTGAGTCACCCTGGTTAGCTGAGGTCTGTATAAAAGACAGACAGAAGCGCACTCAGTAAGCTTTGCGCAAGTGAAGGAGACACAGCCGGAGTGAGACATATCCAGAGTGGGAATTTGGAACTTGGTAATTTGGTGCAGTGAGGTAATTCGGTACAGAGTAGGAGAAGGTGCTTTTTCCCTACTGTTTTGTTCTCTGTCTTTCTTCTGGCCTGTAACTTTTAATCTGCAGCGAGAGAACCAGAGAGCATCTGAGAACCTGGGAAGGTAAGTGATTTTCATTCATTTTAATTTTTATTACCTTTTCAAATTGTGTGTGGGTGGGGGACTAAAGTGACATCACAGTAAAGCTGTGACCTGATTGGCTGGTTGGGAATCTACACTAAATTTAAAAATTAAGCATTGTAAAACTAATTAAACATAATTATTTAATTATAATTTAGAGGGGTATCTAAGCCAGAGATCAGAGAGTACTGTATTTAGCTTTCACATTTATAGTAGAAATCTAGTGCTACAAAACATATAGTTAACAGTAACTTTAAAAGACTTCATCTGCAGAAAGTGAACCCAACTAGTGCTCCCCACAGACCGCATGGTTCAGTTGGAGCAGCAGTTGGATGCACTTAGGAGCATGCAGGTGGCGGAAAGCATCATAGAAGCAGTCATATAAATGTGGTCACACCCAAAGTGCAGGCAGAGAAATGTGTGACCACCAGAAGGGGCAGGCAGTCAGTGCAGGAATCCCCTGTGGTTGTCCTCCTCTCGAACAGGTATACCCCTTTGGATACTGTCAGGGGGGATAGCCTATCAGGGGAAAACAGCAGCAGCCAGAGCAGTGGCACCACAGCTGGCTCTGATGTTCAGCAGGGAGGGTCAAAGCGCAGAAGAGCAATAGTCATAGGGGAATCTATAGTCAGGGGTACAGATAGGCGCTTCTGTGGATGTGAAAGAGACTCCAGGATGGTATGTTGCCTCCCCGGTGCCAGGGTCCAGGATGTCTCCGAACAGGTAGCAGATATCCTGAAGGGGGAGGGCAAACAGGCAGAGGTCGTTGTACATATTGGTACTAACGACATAGGCAGGAAGGGGCATGAGGTCCTGCAGCAGGAGCACAGGGAGCTAGGCAGAAAGTTAAAAGACAGGACCTCTAGGGTTGTAATCTTGGGATTACTCCCTGTGCCACGTGCCAGTGAGGCTGGAAATAGGAAGATAGAGCAGCTAAACACGTGGCTAAACAGCTGGTGTAGGAGGGAGGGTTTCCGTTATCTGGACCACTGGGAGCTCTTCCGGGGCAGGTGTGACCTGTATAAGAAGGACGGGTTGCATCCAAACTGGAAAGGGAAAAATTTCCTGGCCGCGAGGTTTGCTAGTGTCACATGGGAGGGTTTAAACTAGTATGGCAGGGGAGTGGGTTCTGGAGCAATAGGTCAGAAGGTGAAAGCATTGAGGGAGAACTAGGGAATAGGGCTAGTATGGCTCTGAGGGAGAGCAGACAGAGAGATGTTGCTGAAAACAGCGGGTCTGGTGGCCTGAAGTGCATATGTTTTAATGCAAGAAGTATTACGGGTAAGGCAGATGAACTTAGAGCTTGGATTAGTACTTGGAACTATGATTTTTTTGCCATTATAGAAACCTGGTTGAGGGAAGGACAGGATTGGCAGCTAAACGTTCCAGGATTTAGATGTTTCAGGAGGGAAAGAGGGGGATGTAAAAGGGGTGGCGGAGTAGCGCTACTGGTTAGGGAGAATATCACAGCTGTCCTACGGGAGGACACCTCAGAGGGCAGCGAGGCTATATGGGTAGAGATCAGGAATAAGAAAGGTGCAGTCACAATATTGGGGGTTTACAGGCCTCCCAACAGCCAGCGGGAGATAGAGGAGCAGATAGGTGGATAGATTTTGGAAATGAGTAAAAACAACAGAGTTGTTTTTATGGGAGACTTCAACTTCCCCAATATTGACTGGGACTCACTTAGTGCTAGGGGCCTGGACGGGGCAGAGTTTGTAAGGAACATCCAGGAGGGCTTCTTAAAACAATATGTAGACAGTCCAACTAGGGAAGGGGCTGGACCTGGTTATGGGGAATGAGCCGGGCCAGGTGGTAGAAGTTTCAGTAGGGGAGCATTTCGGGAACAGTGACCACAATTCAGTAAGTTTTAAAGTGCTGGTGGACAAGGATAAGAGTGGTCCTAGAGTGAATGTGCTAAATTGTGGGAAGGCTAATTATAACAATATTAGGCGGGAACTGAAGAACCTAAATTGGGGGAGGACGTTTGAGGGTAAATCAACATCTGACATGTGGGAGGCTTTCAAATGCCAGTTGAAAGGAATTCAGGACCGGCATGTTCCTGTGCGGAAGAAGGATAAATACGGCAAATTTCGGGAACCTTGGAAAACGAGAGATATTGTAGGCCTCGTCAAAAAGAAAAAGGAGGCATTTGTCAGGGCTAGAAGGCTGGGAACAGACAAAGCCTGTATGGAATATAAGGAAAGTAGGAAGTCAGGAGGGCTAGAAGGGGTCACTAAAAGTCATTGGCAAATAGGATTAAGGAAAATCCCAAGGCTTTTTACACATACATAAAAAGCAAGAGGGCAGCCAGGGAAAGGGTTGGCCCACTGAAGGATAGGCAAGGGAATCTATGTGTGGAGCCAGAGGAAATGGGCGAGGTACTAAATGAATACTTCAGTATTCACCAAAGAGAAGAAATTGGTGTATGTTGAGTCTGGAGAGGGGTGTGTAAATAGCCTGGGTCACATTGAGATCAAAAAAGACGAGGTGTTGGGCGTCTTGAAAAATATTAAGGTAGATAAGTCCCCAGGGCCAGATGGGATCTACCCCATACTGAAGGAGGCTAGAGAGGAAATTGCTGAGGCCTTGACAGAAATCTTTGGATCCTCACTGTCTTCAGGTGATGTCCCGGAGGACCGGAGAATAGCCAATTTTGTTCCTTTGTTTAAGAAAGGTAGCAAGAATAATCCAGGGAACTACAGGCCGGTGAGCCTTCCATCAGTGGTAGGGAAATTACTGGAGAGAATTCTTCGAGACAGGATCTACTTCCATTTTGAAGCAAATGAACGTATTAGTGAGAGGCAGCATGGTTTTGTGAAGGGGAGGTCGTGTCTCACTAACCCTGGGTTTTTCGAAGAGGTCACAAAGATGATTGATGCAGGTAGGGCATTGGATGTTGTCTATATGGACTTCAGTAAGGCGTTTGACAATGTCCCTCATGGTAGACTGGTACAAAAGGTGAAGTCACACGGGATCAGGGGTGAGCTGGCAAGGTGGATACAGAACTGGCTAGGTCATAGAAGGCAGAGAGTAGCAATGGAAGGGTGCTTTTCTAATTGGAGGGCTGTGACTAGTGGTGTTCCGTAGGGATCTGTGCTGCGACCTTTGCTGTTCGTAGTATATATAAATGATTTGGAGGAAAATATAACTGGTCTGATTAGTAAGTTTGCAGACGACACAAAGGTAGGTGGAATTACGGATAGCGATGAGGACTGTCAGAGGATACAGCAGGATTTAGATTGTTTGGAGACTTGGGCGGAGAGATGGCAGATGGAGTTTAATCCGGACAAATGTGAGGTAATGCATTTTAGAAGGTCTAATGCAGGTAGGGAATATACAGTGAATGGTAGAACCCTCAAGAGTATTGAAAATCAGAGAGATCTAGGTGTACAGGTCCACAGGTCACTGAAAGGGGCAACACATGTGGAGAAGATAGTCAAGAAGGCATACGGCATGCTTGCCTTCATTGGCCGGGGCATTGAGTGTAAGAATTGGCAAGTCATGTTGCAGCTGTATAGAACCTTAGTTAGGCCACACTTGGAGTATAGTGTTCAATTCTGGTCGCCACACTACCGGAAGGATGTGGAGGCTTTAGAGAGGGTGCAGCAGAGTTTTACCAGAATGTTGCCTGGTATGGAAGGCATTAGCGATGAGTAGCGGTGGAATAAACTCGGTTTGTTCTCACTGGAACGACGGAGGTTGAGGGGCGATCTGATAGAGGTCTACAAAATTATGAGGGGCATAGACAGAGTGGATAATCAGAGGCCCAGGGTAGAGAGGTCAATTACTAGGGGGCATAGGTTTAAGGTGCGAGGGGCAAGGTTTAGAGGAGATGTACGAGGCAAGTTTTTTACACAGAGGGTAGTGGGTGCCTGGAACCTGCTGCCGGAGGAGGTGGTGGAAGCATGGACGATAGTGACATTTAAGGGGCATCTTGACAAATACATAAATAGGGTGGGAATAGAGGGATACGGACCCAGGAAGTGTAGAAGATTTTAGTTTAGACGGGCAGCATGGTCGGCACAGGCTTGGAGGGCCGAAGGGCCTGTTCCTATGCTGTACTTTTCTTTGTTCTTTGTTCTTTGTATAGGAGCTTCACCCAGGAGGTGAACCCTGATCCGAGCCTGAACCACTCCAGTACCTCTGTGAGGTACTGCAACTCGACTCTGTCGAAGGCCTTTTCTGCATCCAGGGAGACAATCTCCTCTGGTGTTCTCTCCCTGGTTGGGGTCATTATTACGTTCACCAGGGCCTGATGTTCGATGTTAGCTGTCTACCTTTGACAAAGCCCGTCTGGTCCTCTGCGACCACCTCTGAAACGTAGCCCTCCCCCCTCTTAGCTAGGATTTTGGCCAGTAATTTGGCATCTCCATTTAGCAGTGAGATGGGTCTGTATGACCCACATTCCATTGGGTCTTTGTCTTTCTTAGGTATTAGTGAGATTGAGGCCTGTGTTAGTGCAGGTGGCAGTGTGCCCCTAGCCAGCGAATCTGTGAACATCTCCCGCACGTGCGAGACCAGTGACGTCGCAAATTTTTTGTAGAAGTCTGCAAGGAACCCGTCCGGTCCCAGCGCCTTCCCCGCCTGCATTGAGATAATACTCTTCATGATCTCTGCCAGTTTTAGTGGTGCTTCCAAGCCCCGTTTTCTGTCCTCCCCCACAACTGGCATGTCCAGTCTATCGAGGAACCGTTTCATCCCCGATTCCCCTGCTGGGGGTTCCGAGGAGTACAGCCCTCGGTAAAAGGCCTCAAAGGTTTTATTGACCTTTCTTGGGTCTGTTTCTAATGTGCCTCTGTTGTCTCTAATTTGCGTGATCTCTCTGGTGGCTGCCTGCTTTCTCAGCTGGTGTGCCAGCAGGCTCTGGCTTTGTCTCTGTGTTCGTATAAGATCCCCTTGCCTGGCGGAGTTGGTGCTCTGCATTCCTCATGGAGAGCAGATGAAAGTCCATTTGTAGCTTTTTCCTCTCCACAAGGAGCTCTACAGTCGGGACCTCGGGATTATTTACGGTCTACCTCCAGTATGAAGTCAACCAACTGCTACCTAGCCGTCCTTTCCTCCCTGTCTCTTCGTGCTTTGAAGGCGATAATTTCCCCTCTAATCACGGCCTTCAACGCTTCCCAAAATGTGGAGGGTGAGACCTCCCCGTTTTGGTTGTTCTCTGTATACTCCGCTATGGCCTGTGATACCCTTTCGCTGAAAGCCTGTTCGGCTAGTAGGGCAATGTCCAAACTCCATGTGGGGCGTTGGACCCTGTCTGTCTCCAACCTCACATCCATGTAATGTTGGGCGTGGACAGAGATTACAATTGCGGAGTATTCTATCTTGACCCAGTCCTGGAAACCCCGCTTTCCCCACCACAAAGAAGTCAAACCTGGTATCTACATTGTGTACTGGGGAGAAGAAGGAGAACTCCTTCTCCCCGGGTGGGCGAACCTCCAAGGGTCCACCGCCCCCATCTGCTCCATAAACCGACCGAGTTCCTTCACCATGTTTGAGGTCTTCCCTGTTTTGGGGTTGACGTGTCTGACCGTGGGTCCTGTACATAGTTGAAGTCCCCCCCCCCCCCCCCCCCCCCGTCCCCCCCATGATCAGTCGGTGCTTCGCTGTGTCAGGGATTCCGCCATGGTCTTTTTAATTAATTTTTTGTCGTCCCAGTTGGGAACGTACACGTTAACAAGTACTACCGGTACCGTGTCCAGGGCCCCGCTGACCATGATGTGCCGTCCCACTGGGTTGTCACCATCTTCGTCGCCTTAAACATCATCCTCTTATTGAACAGTACTACCCCTAGTCCTTGTCCCGCAACAGGAGTGGTAGGTCTGTCCCACCCAGCCCTTTCTTACCCTCAGTCAGTCCTGCTCTCTCAGGTGTGTCTCTTGGAGGAAGATTATATCGTGTTTCTTAGGTGGGTGAAGACTCTGGATATTTTCACTGGGCCGTTGAGTCCCCTAACGTTCCAGGTGACTATCCCGGTGGGGGGGGGGGGGGGGGGGGGGGCTTCTGTCCCCCCCCGTTCCTGTGGGATTAACCATACTTATCTGGTGGATGCGCCCCTGCCCTCCGGGGTTTCCCTTTGTTAGGGGGCCGTCCAAGATGGCTGCTGTCACTGCTCTCCCCATGCGGTCGGGTCCCTGCGCTCCGGGGTTTCCCTTTGTGCAGGGGGCACCCAACATGGCCACCAACAGTGCGTCCGCCTTGTGGATCTGCCCCCCACTTCGAGGTCTCCCTTTGTCCGGGTGCCCCAACATGGCCGCCCACTGTGCATCCGCCATGTGGGTAGGCCCCTGCACTCCGGGGTCGCCCTTCACCCAAAGACTGTACTGGGTGGTTATTTGCAGTGCGTCTTTGTTCCGGGCCCCTGGTTGCAGCCCTTTGTAGCCATATTGCTTTTCTTGCTCTGGTCCTATTTTTACCCCCTTCCCTATGTCCCCCCCCCCCTTATCCCCCCTTTCCCGTGCTCCCCCACTTTGTTTGATTTGATTTGATTTATTGTCACATGTACCGAAGTACAGTGAAAAGTATTTTTCTGCGGCTGAGGGAACGTACACAGTACATACATAGTAGACTAAAAGAATAATCAACAGAGAACATCGACAAACAGTGATTGGTTACAGTGCGGAACAAGGGACCAAACAAAGCAAAGCAAATACATGAGCAAATACATTGTCCCCCTTCCCCCAGCTCCTACTCCCCTTTGTTCGCCCGTCCTCGTTGTGTGTTAATAGCAGCACACTTAAGTCCACTCCTCCTCCCTCTCTTCATAGTGCAGTAACCCTACCTAACCTTTTGGATGCTAAGGGGAAAATTAGCATGGCCAATCCACCTAACCTGCATATCTTTGGACTGTGGGAGGAAACTGGAAGACCCGGAGGAAACCCACGCAGACACGGGGAGAAAATGCAAACTCCACACAGTCACCCAAGACCGGACTTAAACCCGGGTCCCTGAAGCTGTGAGGCAGCAGCGCTAACCACTGTGCCACCATGCCGCGGTGGATAAACTCTTCCCAGCTGAAGGTATAAGGAGCCTATTTCTGAAAAATGTCAAAAGAGGCTGGAGGTAAGAAGCTTGCAAATGGAAATTTGACGATGGTCTCGGGGACTTTGCGTGGCTCCCCCATAGAGAAGATGGCAGCGGTGGCTCCGGTGCTTGCAGCCGTTCTAATCACGGCAGACATGTTGTCTGGGGTCAACTGTGTTCGATAAGATATCAAGCAGTAATGGAGAGTGATGTCTGAAACCCTTAAAAAGTTGCTCCAAGGAGGCGCTGGGTCCCGTCCGAGAAAGGTTGGAAAATACTTCAGAGACGGTGAAGAAGCATGGTGAGGTGCTGAAGGGTGTGGAGGCGGCTCTGTCGGGGCACAGTGAGCAAATTGTCTCCGAGATCTCGTTGGTGGCAGAGCAAAATAAGAGCCGTCTTTTAGCCCATCAGCTGAGGCGGAGGGCTGTTTCCTGGAAGATTATTTGGGTTAAGGATTCGGAAGGCAGCTTGGTTCCCACCCCGGATAAGGTCAATGGTGTGTTTGAAGCTTTCTACAAGGGTCTGTGTAGGTTGGAGCCCCCGGTGGGAGGGTTGGACTTGTCAACGCTTTTAGGTGCATTGGTTTTTCTGTGGTGGGGGGTGAGAGATGGGCAGAGTTGGCAGCCCCGTTAAGCCCCGAGGAGACTTTGATAGGTATTGGGCGGATGCAGAAAGGTAAAGCTCCCAGGCCTGATCGATTTCCTGTCGAATTTTAATGGACATTTGCAGATCAATTGATCCGTTGCTAGTGGACATGTTTAGTGATTCCTTGTCCCAGGGCTCTTTGCCTCCTACACTTTCACAGGCTTCTATTTCTCTTCTGTTGAAGAAGGATAAGGACCCCATGGATAGTGCGTCATGTTGACCTATCTCGCTATTGAATGTTGACATGAAGATGTTGGTGTTCAGGCTAGAGCCCTGTCTCCCTGAGGTGATGGCGGAGGATCAGAGAGGCTTTGTTAAGGGTTGACAATTGTCCCCAATATTCGGCGGCTGTTGAATATTGTTCTCTGCCCTGCTGCTGAGCCCAAGCAGAGGTAATTGTGCCTTTGGATGCCGAGAAAAGATTTGATAGGATGGAGTGGAGGTACCCTTTTGAATTTCTGGAAAGGTTTGGTCTGGGACCAAAGTGTATTTCATGGGTTTGGTTATTGTATAGGGCCCCCATAGCTAGTGTTCATACCAACGCCATGAGCTTGGGGTACTTCTTATTGAATAGGGGGACAAGACAGGGGTGTCTGATGTCCCCTTTCCTATTTGCTTTAGCAATTGAACCCTTAGACATTGCTTTGACACCTTTGGGTAAGTGGAAGGATATAAAGTGAGGGGGGGTGGGGGGGGGGGGGTGCGATGGAGCACACGGTGTCCTTATATGCTGACGATCTGCTGCTTTGTTATGGACCCAGTCCCCACCATGGGTGAAATAATGAAGCTACTGATTAGCTTTGGTTCCTTTTCGGGATACAAGTTGAATCTGGAACAATCATTGAAAGTGGGACAACCTTCCCCAGTCCTTGATGGGCAGAATCCGGTCTATTAAAATTAACATTCTCCCAAGGTTTTTGTTTATTTTTCAATGTCTTTCTGTTTTTCTCCCTAAATCATTTTTTGTTAAGGTTAATAGGTTGCTATCATCCTTTACATGGACAATCAAGGCCCCGAGAATCTGCAGGACAGTTCTTCAAAGGGACTGACAGTCTGGGGGCCTAGCATTGCCCAATTTGCTTTTTATTATTGGACGGCCAATATTGAGAAAGTGCTGGGGTGGTGCATTGACCCAGGTTCCATAAGGGGATGGATGGAGGCAAGGTCGTGTGGGGGCTATGGTTTGGGGCCGCTGGTGAAGGCCTTGCTTCCATTTTTCTGGCACGGTACTCTTCGAACCTGGTGTCCACTCTTAGGATATGAAGACATTTCAGGCAGCACTTTAAGCTTGGATCCATATCAAGGTTAATTTGTGTTAATCATTTATTTCAGCCATCAAGACTGGACACCACATTTAGGGTGTGGGGAGGGAAGGGGCTTGAGAGATTTGGGGATTTGTTTGTGGAGGGACGGTTTGTCAGCTGGGAGGAACTAATGGGATGTTTGGACTTTCTGGGTCAAACTCATTCAGGTACTTCCAGACTCAGAATTTTGTGTGAAGGGCCTGCCCGACCTTTTCTGTGTCTCCACCACTGTCTCTTATGGAGAGCATCCTTTCTCTGGTGCAGTCGAAGAAGGAGGGTTGCACACCTGGCATTTACGGGCGGATCCTGTCTGAGGAATCCGTTCTGGCAGATGAGATGAAGACCAAGCGGAAGAGGGAGTTGGGACCGATAATGGATGGTAAGGTGTAGAGTGAGGCCCTTCATAGGGTGAACTCCCTGTCTTCATGTGCACGGCTCGACCTGATTCAGCTGAAGGTCGTGCATAGGGCTCAACTGACCAGGGCTAAGTTGAGCGGCTTCTTTCCGAAGGTAGAGGACAGGTTCGAGTGCAGCACTGGGGGGCTGGCCAACCATACACTCATGTTTTGGTTGTGTCCCAAACTGGTAAGTTTTTGGGTCTCTTTTCTTAGCACCATGTCAGCGATTCTGAATTTTGATCTGGAGCCTTGTCCTTTGGTGACCATTTTCGGGGTGTTGGACACGCTGGGGTGCAAACTGGGGTGAAGGCCGACGTCCTTGCCTTCGCCTCGATTGCCCGGAGACGGGCTCTGCTGGGGTGGAGGTCCCCTATTCCTCCCAGTGCCTCAGTATGGTTGGGTAACCTAATGGAATTCTTGTACCTGGAGAAAGTCAAGTACACTATTAGGGGGTCGGTTGAGGGGTTCTACCTGAAGTGGCAGCCATTCATTGTCTACTTCAAGGAATTATTCACCATCAGTTGCTAAGGGTATGGGGGGGGGGTTCAGTGGTGGGGGAGCGGAAGGGGAAGGGGGTTTGGGGTTTTATTTTTCCTTTCTTTTGTGCCGGAGGTGCATACGATCGGTTGTGTTTTCGTCATGTCCTGTGTTACATCCGCTGTTTGTGATGTTGGCTTTGTTATAAAATTTATTGTAAATGGAAAAGCTCTAATAGATTTTTTCTTTTCCAAGTGTGCTTAATGAAGGTTGTCATCCTGTGTCAGCAAAAATGGAAACTGGCAATGTGCACATTTATGCATCTTTATGATGATTATTATTTTTCAGCCTCTTCTCACACAGTGATCATTGGCATGACAGGACAGTTCCCACTGATCAGAATCTACGGGCTTAGTTTCGTAATAGATTGGGATACGATAAACAACACCCATAAAATCAACACAAGTTCTTGGCAAATCTTGAATTGCGTAAGCATCTCCATCAAGGCAGAATCAACTTTTTTTCATGTGGCTTACCTGAGGCACAAATGCTAATCGTGACACTAAATGTAGTCTGTTGGCATAGCAACTTCTACACCATAACATTTTACAAAACAAGAAATGGTTGTTGAATATTGTAGTATATTGTCTGCATATTTATGGGCATGGAAAGGGTTTCCAGAAAGTCCAAGCAGCTTTTAAATATGTCCCCTCACCTAATGTTCCATCGTTAGCTGCAGAACATTTGGTCCTTAGACCCTTAAACCCTTTTATCATTCTCCACCTTCAGAAGTCTCTTGACAATCCATTTGCTTTGACCTCACTTTTGGTCACCTTCTACAGTTTCTCTCCCGATTTCTATGCAGCATCTTATTTCCCTCTTTCTCGTGAAGGGCAGTGGGATATTATTGCTGTGTCAGTCACATTACACAGGTACTGTTTCATTTACAGTCCATAAAGGAGAGCAATGCAAACATGCCCAATTTACTGTATATTTGAGTTAATGGATGTAAATGAGGTATAATGGCCACTAGATCCTTACCACTCAATATTTCACTTCAGTATGTACTTTTGTGATGCTCCAAAGACTCAGTGCAAGAGCAGGAAGTCTACTGTTAGTATAAACTGTTGTTGATTAATATAACTCTTTGACTGTCTCAAATGGACATTGATGTTTTCACATTCATTGAGAATTTTGATTCCATTGGAGAGAGCTAGGTTGTCGGCTTACATGGAGCACATCGCATGTTAGCGGATTTTGGAGGCAGGCAAAGCAGGGGAGAGTCAAAGCAGATGATCTAGGGTCCTCCAAGATCTGCTCGGCTGGATAGCTACTGTGCCCGCAGGGGTTATCAAACAAAGAGGACAATTCTGGAGAAGCAACAAGAAATGTATGAGGTTCTGTTGGCATTTCCAAAGGCAGTGTCCACCAGAGGAAAGAAGTTGGAGGAATCTATCCAGGAGTGTCCCGATGGTTCAGATATTTACACTTATGTCCATCTTCATAGAAAGAGTGAAAAGTGCAGGAATGAAATGAAAGGATTTAAACTCTTGGAATGATTTGTATCACGATTGAGGTGGGGACACACTCAGTTTGTAGAATCCCTACAGTGCAGGAGGCCATACGACACATCAAGTCTGCACTGACCCTCTGAAAGAGTATCCTACCTAGTCCCACTCCCCCGAACCCCACCTAACTTACATATCTTTTGGACACTATGGGGCAATATTAGCATGGTCAATCCATCTAATCTGCACATCTTTGGACTGCGGAAGGAAACCGGAGCAAATTCACACAGACATGGGGAGAACGTGCAAACTCAACACAGTCACCCAAGGCTGGAATTGAACCCAGGTCCCGAGCACTATGAGGCAGCAGTGCTAACCACTGTGCCACAATTCTGCCACTCAGTTACCTGAGGCGTGGCTGTACATGGCCGTACTGTGCTTCTTTTATAACCAGATGAGCAGCTGGAGAGATCCTGGCCACATAGGCTTCTCCTCCCCTTACCCCCTCCTCTTCCACTTTTCCTGAGGATGAGTGTGGTCTGCACGTTCTTCTTCCTGCAGCTCCACTCCTCTCTGCAGCAGCATATGGTGCAAGGCACAGCTGCCAACATCATTCTGGACACATTTGCGTTACTTCCTGAAGGGGTCTATCTAGGTACCTGGTTCATATTTTCTACAACCCATTGGTTTGCTCAGTGACCACACCTGTGCCCATGTGGCTCATTCTATCTTTTATCTACAACAGCGATGCATTTGTCACAGGCATCATCAGACAGGTGCTTAGAGAATAGCATATGTCCCCAAGGAGTCATCCGTTGGCTCTGTGTGGCAGGAGAAAGATCTGTGGTAGATGTGATTGGCTCATTATAAAGGAAACATGGCAGCTTCCTGCATATCAGGCATAGATGTGCATGATACCCTTCTGATGGTCACGTATCAGTTGAAAATTAATGGAATGGAATCCCCTTTGATTGACAATGACTGCTGGATGATCTAAGGGCACCTCAATTATGAAATGCGTGCAGATTACAATTCCCTGAGCCTGAGAGAATTGAACCACTGCAGCAAATACAAGAGCCCTCTGATTCTGACTGACCTCAATCCCATGGGCTTAACTGACAACCTTAGCAAACATAGCACAGTAGTTAGGAGAAAAAAGGTAGTTTTAGGGATTTATATTTTATTGGTAAACATCAGAAATAAGGTATAGTTTTAAGTGAGTTTAATTTAATGTTTCTGTGCCTGGAAGGGTAGAACCTATAGTTAGATTCATATGTTAGGGAATTTGTTTCAATTCCAACTGTGATTCTATTGTGCTTGAAGAGGATTATGGCGTGAAGAGTAAAGAGAATAAGTCGTTGCGTAGCAACAGGAGGCAAATTTCCGAAGAGATGCGCTTTCCTTTGTTCTTAGTTTTAACTGGAAGGCAGAATAGTTAGAGACAAGACAAGGGAGTTGCAAAGATGCAAGCCTCTGAAGGATACAGTCCAGATAACCATGGAATTGGGACAAAATGTTTAAAGACAACTGAAGTTAAGAGAACAGAGACCAAGTTCTGGTTCAGAAGAATTCAAGGAAGAGTAAACAAAGCATTCTGAATTAAATAGACAATTGCCAGATTTAAAGATGGACAGCAGACTTCTGAGGTAAATTAAACATCTGGTGCCATTTTAATACAATCTGGGAATCGAGAGTTAAAGCAATTGTGAACAGTTTGTACAGTCAAGACACAGAAATCCTAAAGGAGGTGGTGTAAATCCTTGATTGGATTCACTGTTAAAAGTGAAGCGGAAGCTCTGTTTAAAAGAGTCATTTGTAAAACATGGACCAGATTTCGGAATGCAAACCGCTAAGGTAAAACATTATTATGAGAGAATATTATAAAGTGTGTTTTTAGGAGTGGGGTTTGGAGACTCTCATGTGATCATCACCTGGCGGTTTCTGAGGAGAAAATTAGTGACACTAACTTGGGTTCAGAGCAGAGTGTGCGTATTTAACCACAGCTAATCTGTGTTCTTAAAAGTGACTTTATGTTAATGGAACCGTTGCCGTTTAAGATGCACTTTTTAATCCTTGTTGATCTTAAACATTGTTTATATTTGTTAAGCAAAGGGGGAATAAAGCAGTATTGTATGACAATCCAACTTTTCATGTTGAATAAATGTCTTTCCCTTGTTGTTAAAACTAATTAGCAGTCCTGCGACTCTGCTCCTCCATGTTTTATAAGAAAAGGTTATGGGGCGGGATTCTCCCGCAATTGGCCAGGTGGCCCGACGCCACCGCCAAGCGCGGCGCGAACCACTCCGTCGTCGGGCCGACCGGAAGGTGCGGAATCCTCCGCACTTCCGGGGGCTAGGCCGGCACTGGGGGGCATTGGCCGGCGCGAGTTGGCGCATGCGCAGAACAGCCAGCATGGTTCCGCACATGCGCAGACCAGCCGGCATGTTCCTGTGCATGTGCAGGGGGATTCTTCTCCGCGCCGGCCATGGCGGAGCCCTACAGAGGTCGGCGCGGAAGGAAAGAGTGCCCCCACGGCACAGGCCCGCCCGTAGATTGGTGGGCCCCGATCACGGGCCAGGCCACCCTCCCGGGACTGGACCCCGAGGCTACTGAGGACTCACCTAGCCGGCCTACAAGCCAGGTCCCACTGTGATGGACCATGTCCATTTCACGCCGGCGGGACTGGCCGAAAACGGGCGGCCGCTCGGCCCATCGGGGCCCAGAGAAATGCCAGGGCGGCCGCCGCCAACGGCCCCTGACTGGCACAGTGTAAACCCCGCCCGAAAACCGGCACCGGAGAATTCGGCAGCCGGCATCGGAGCGGGATTCATGCCGCTCCCGCCGATTCTCTGACCCGGCGGGGGATCGGAGAATCCCACCCATGGTCTTTTGAGCCAGGATTCCATTCTGGGATCTTCCCGTTCAGTTATAACATCAATTGGCAGCATGACAATGTGAGGTATATTGTATTGGTTAGATTCGAAAATAGTGTTGGAAATTGCTAAGACTTTCCTAAAGATGGAAGATTTAACTCTGACTTGTTTGCATAAAGTAACCAAGTGTCAATTAACTGAGTTGGCAGATCAATTTGAGTTGGGATTATCTGCAGGGGTAAGGAAAGCTGACATTATTGAAAGCACAGGCGGCAGCACGGTGGCGCAGTGGGTTAGCTCTGCTGCCTCTAGGCGCCGAGGTCGCAGGTTTGATCCCGGCTCTGGGTCACTGTCCGTGTGGAGTTTGCACATTTTCCTCATGCTTACGTGGGTTTCGCCTCCACAACCCAAAAGATGTGCAGGGTAGGTGGATTGGCCATGCTAAATTGCCCCTTAATTGGAAAAAATGAATTGGGTACTCCAAATTTATATAAAAATAAAAACAAAAAATGTTTTTAAAAAATTATTGGAAGCACAGCAAAACATTTAAAATTGCAAGTGTTGTCAGATGGACCAAGTTCTTCGAACAGAGTGTGAATTGAACTAGCTGAAATTCAATTACTAATGAAATGAATGAAATCTTCAGGGAGGCAGTTGCATTGCAGTATTGTCTCCGGACTAAGTAATCTCGAGACTCAGGGTAATTCTCGGGTTCGTATCCCACTACACCAGATGGTGAAATGTGAATGCGATAAAAATTTGGAATTAAACATTGTGGTGGTATGTATTAGGGGTAATACGGTATACTATGCTGCCGAGGGGCTATTGGTGGACAGATACTGGGTCCTGATTGGATCTGCCGCCTACTGGGCTGCACCCAGATAGGCGGGGTATAAGAACCCGGTTTCTCCCAGCAGCTGCATTCTGTAACTGAGCTGCTGGGGAACAAGTCTGCTCAATAAAGCCTCGATTGAAGTTCTCTACGTCTCGCCTCGTGTGTGATCGATGATGCTCCAATTTATTGAGCAGACTTTAAAAAAAAGGAATATGGAGCTCCGGGATCGCCCCGGAGTGCCTGCGAATTGGCCCCCAAGCAGCTAACTCCGCATCGGCGTTTAAGCACTGGCTGGCGTGCTTTGAGGGATACCTCCGAACGGCTCCCGGCAGACCAACAGAAGACCAGAAGATGCAGGTCCTACACTCCAGGGTGAGTCCCGAAATCTACTCGCTCATTGAGGACGCGGAAGATTTCCCAGCGGCGATCACCTTGCTGAAAGAGACCTACATTCGGCCCATCAACAAGGTCTATGCACGCTACCAGCTCGCGACGAGACGACAAATCCCCGGGGAATCACTAGACGAATTCTACAATGCCCTAACGATCCTGGGAAGAAACTGCAACTGCCCAGCTGTAACGGCGAATGAACACAGGGAGCTCGTGATCAGAGACGTGTACGTAGCAGGTTTGGCATCATCGCAAATTCGCCAGAGACTTTTAGAGAAAGACTCTCTCGGACTCACAGAGGCACGGGCCCTTGCAGCCTCCCTCGACGTGGCCTCCCAAAACGCCCGCGCCTATGCCCCCGACCGCACTACAGCCCCTTGGGCTCCGTGGACCCCCACTGCGATTGACCCCCCGCCACCCCCCACCCCCCCGCAAGCGTGCGCGGCCAGAATCCCAGACCACCCGGGGGGGGCCCACTGCTATTTTTGCGGGCAGCCGAAACACCCCCGCCAGCGCTGCCCGGCCCGCTCGGCCACCTGTAAAAGCTGCTGCAAAAAGGGGCACTACGCAGCGGTGTGCCAGTCCCGTGGGGTCGCCGCTATCTCCGGGGAAGAAACGGGACCACCGACTCACCCGCCCCCCCCCAGCGACCCATGTGCGGCCAACGGGCGCCGCCATTTTGGACCCCGGATACCACGAGGGGGGGACGGGCGCCACCATCTTGTTACCCGCGGGCCGCGTGCGATCCATGGGAGCGGCCATTTTGTCCACTCCCGGCCGCGTGCGACCCATGGGAGCGGCCATTTTGTCCACCCCCGACCACGTGCGATCCATGGATGCCGCCATCTTGGCTGACAGGCAAGGACCCCAGCGTGGACGGCTCCACGCTGCCTGAAGACAACGACCAGATGCAGCAACCACGTTTGGCATCGGTGACCCTGGACCAGTCGCGGCCCAGGATGCTCCAGACAGCAACGACGAAGGTGCTGGTGAACGGGCACGAGACGCCATGTTTGATCGACTCGGTGAGCACGGAGAGTTTTATTTATCCGGACACGGTAAGACGCTGTTCCCTTGTAATTCGTCCAAGCACCCAAAACATTTTCCTGGCGGCGGGGTCCCACTCCATTGAAATCAAAGGGTTCTGCATCGCAAACCTAACGGTGCAGGGGAGAGAGTTCAAAAATTACCGGCTGTATGTCCTCCCCCACCTCTGCGCTCCCACCCTCCTGGGGTTGGACTTCCAATGCAACCTCCAGAACTTAACATTCAAATTTGGCGGCCCTATACCCCCACTGACTATCTGCGGCCTCGTGACCCTCAAGGTTGAACCGCCTTCCTTGTTTGCGAACCTCACCTCGGATTGCAAACCCGTCGCCACTAGGAGCAGACGGTACAGCGCCCAGGACCGGACGTTTATCAGGTCCGAAGTCCAGCGGCTGCTGAAGGAAGGCATAATCCAGGCCAGCAATAGTCCCTGGAGAGCCCAGGTGGTAGTTGTGAAGACTGGGGAGAAGCAGAGGATGGTCGTAGACTACAGTCAGACTATCAACAGGTACACGCAGCTAGATGCGTACCCTCTCCCCCGCATATCCGACATGGTCAATCGGATTGCACAGTACAAGGTCTTCTCCACCGTGGACCTTAAGTCCGCATACCACCAGCTCCCCATTCGCCCCGGTGACCGCACGTACACTGCCTGCGAAGCAGACGGGCGGCTATACCACTTTTTATGGGTTCCATTCGGCGTCACAAACGGAGTCTCGGTCTTCCAATGGGAGATGGACCGAATGGTTGACCAGCACGGTTTACGGGCCACGTTCCCGTACCTCTACAACATCACCATCTGCGGCCACGACCAGCAGGACCACGACGCCAACCTCCGAAAATTCCTCCAGACCGCTAACGCCTTCAACCTCACCTACAACAAGGAAAAATGCGTGTTTAGCACCGACCGTCTAGCCATCCTGGGCTACGTAGTGCGTAATGGAGTGATAGGCACCGACCCTGAACGCATGCGCCCCCTCATGGAGTTCCCTCTCCCCCACTGTGCCAAAGCCCTGAAACGCTGCCAGGGCTTCTTTTCTTATTACGCCCAATGGGTTCCCCAATACGCAGACAAGGCCCGCCCATTAATCCAGTCCACTGCTTTTCCCCTGTCGACAGAGGCCTGCCAGGCCTTCAGCCGCATCAAAGCGGATATCGCAAAGGCCACGACGCACGCCATCGACGAGTCCCTCCCCTTCCAAGTCGAGAGCGACGCATCCGACGTAGCTCTGGTGGCCACTCTCAACCAAGCGGGCAGACCCGTGGCTTTTTTCTCCCGGACCCTCCACGCTTCAGAAATCTGCCACTCCTCAGTAGAAAAGGAGGCCCAAGCCAAAGTGGAAGCTGTGCGACATTGGAGGCATTACCTGGCCGGTAGGAGATTCACTCTCCACACTGACCAATGGTCGGTAGCCTTCATGTTCGATAATGCACAGCGGGGCAAGATAAAAAACGACAAGATCCTGCGGTGGAGGATCGAACTCTCCACCTACAATTATGAGATCTTGTACCGTCCCGGAAAGCTGAACGAGCCATCCGATGCCCTATCTCGCGGCACATGTGCCGACACACAAGTGGACCGTCTTCAAGCCCTCCACGAGGACCTCTGCCACCCGGGGGTCACTCGTTTCTACCACTTCATAAAGGCCCGCAACCTCCCCTACTCCGTCAAGGAGGTCCGAACAGTCACCAGGAACTGCCAAATCTGCGCAGAATGCAAACCGCATTTTTTCAGGCCAGATAGAGCGCACCTGATAAAGGCTTCCCGTCCCTTTGAACGCCTCAGTTTGGATTTCAAAGGCCCCCTCCCCTCCACCGATCGCAACACGTACTTTCTTAACGTCGTTGACGAATACTCCCGTTTCCCCTTCGCCATCCCCTGCCCCGACATGACCGCGGCCACGGTCATTAATGCCCTCTGCACCATCTTTACCCTGTTCGGTTTCCCCGCCTACATCCATAGCGATAGGGGGTCCTCCTTCATGAGTGACGAACTGCGTCAATTCCTGCTCAGCAAGGGCATAGCCTCGAGCAGGATGACCAGCTACAGCCCCCGGGGGAACGGGCAGGTAGAGAGGGAGAACGGAACGGCCTGGAAGACCGTCCTATTGGCCCTATGGTCTAGGAGTCTCCCAACTTCCCGCTGGCAGGAAGTCCTCCCGGATGCCCTCCACTCTATCTGGTCCCTGCTGTGCACCATCACTAACCAAACGTCTCACGAGCACCTCCTTGTCTTCCCTAGGAAGTCCGCCTCTGGAACGTCACTTCCGACCTGGCAGCCCCGGGACCCATCCTGCTCCGGAAACATGTGCAGGCGCACAAATCAGACCCGCTGGTGGAAAAGGTACATCTCCTCCACGCAAACCCGCAGTACGCCTACGTGGCGTACGCCAACTGCCGACAGGACACTGTCTCTCTGCGGGACCTGGCGCCCGCCGGAGCTCCCCACACCCCCCCAACACCAATCACCACCCCCTCACTCCTGCCGGTGCACCCCACAGCCACCCCCTCCCCGGGGGGATCGTTCTCCTCCCAGGCCCGCCCAGGAGTAAGAAAACAGGGATGGACAGCGCGATGCTCCCAGAGTCGACCGGACCCGAGCCAGCAGCACCACCACCACCCGGGCTGAGACGATCGGAAAGGGCGACCAGGGCACCCTCTCGACTCATCAAATCGGTTTAAGATGTAAATAATTCAGTGGCCAGTAAAAGCGGCATTGTTATATATAGTTAATGCTGCAAATTGGTTCAGATGTAAATAATTCAGTGGCCCAGTAAAAGCGGCATTGTTGTATATAGTTAAATGGTTAAGGCACCATACCGACCCTGTAAACCCCTACCACCATACCATCCACCACCCCGCCGGGTTCTTTTTTAACAAGGGGTGAATGTGGTGGTATGTATTAGGGGTAATACGGTACACCATGATGCCGAGGGGCTATTGGTGGACAGATACTGGGTCCTGATTGGATCTGCCGCCTACTGGGCTCCACCCAGAAAGGCGGGGTATAAGAACCTGGTTTCGCCCAGCAGCTGCATTCTGTAACTGAGCTGCTGGGGAACAAGTCTGCTCAATAAAGCCTCGATTGAGTTTCTCTACGTCTCGCCTCGTGTGTTATCGATGGTGCTACAAACGTCTAATGATGACCACATTGTCGATGGTTGTAAAAACCCATCTGGCTCAATAATGTCCTTTAGGGAAGGAAATCTGTAATTCTTACCTGGTCTGGCCTACATGTGACTCTAGACCCACAGCAATGTAGTTGACTCTTAGATGCCTTCAGGGATGGCCAATAATGCCGGCCCAGCCAGTGAAGCCCACATTTCATGAACGAAAAAAAAAAATGAGCAAATGTAGAGAAAGGAAAAAGCAATTTAAAAAAAACTTGAACTAGAGATACAGGAAAAGCAAAAAGAAAGGGGAATCGAGGAAAAAGAGGAAAAGCTTTCCAAAAGGAAATTGAAATGAGGAAACTTGATGAGGAAATGGAAAGATGAGCAAGGAAAAGGAGAGAAAACTTCAACTTAAAATGCTGGAAGTTAAAGCAGAGACATGAGAGCAGGTAAATAGGTCTAGACTTGAACTCTTCCAAAATTTGAGTAAAAGCAAGTGGAAGCATTCTTTATTTCTTTGGAAAAGGTAGTTAAACTGATAAAAGGGCCAAAAGAAGCTTGGACCTTACTTTTACAAAGTAGGCTGGTAAGTAGAGCTAGTGCGGTGCATGCATCATTGTTGGAAGAGGTATCTGTAGATGGTGAAGCAATAAAGAAATCTATCCTTATGCATATTAATTGGTTCCTGAGGTGTACAGGCAGAAATTTTGAAACGTACGAAAACAACTTGGTCAAACTCATATTGAATTTGAGAGGGTGAAGCAAAATAATTTTGACCTTAGTCCTTAGAGGAGTAATTCCTCTAGAAGAGTTTAAAGATTAATTTCCTTTGGTCTTCTGCACTCTTGTTGATGAACAAAACGTTAAAACTGCTAGACAGACAGCAGATGATTATGAATTATTCCTAGAACTAAACCTTTTCTTAACACCCAACTGGTGCAGATACACCTACAATGCTGATAGGGAGGTAGCATTAGTTTTTTGACCCAGCAACAGTGAAGGAACGGTGATATAGTTCCAAGTCAGGATTAGGTGTGGCTTGGATAGCAATTCGTAGGTGGTTGCGTCCCCATGTGTCTGCTGAATTTATCCTTCTAGTTGGTATATATCGCAGCTTTGAAATGTGCTGTAGAAGGAGCCTTGGTGAGTTGCTAAGGTGCACCTAGTATATGGTACACAATGTTACCACTGCGCACCAGTGGTGGAGGGGGTATAACTAAGGTAGTGAATGGGGTGATGATCGAGTGGATTGCTTTGTTCCACATGGTATCGAGCTTGTGGAGTGGTGTTGGAGCCGCACTCATCCAGGCAACTGGAGAGTATTCCATCACACTCCTGACTTGAGCCTTAAAGGCTTTAGGGAGTGCGTTCCTCATCCTAAAATTGCCGGCCTCAGACCTGCTCCTGTAGCCACAGTATTTATATGGCTGATTCAGTTAAGTTCCACTAGCATGTTGACAGTGGGGAATTCAGTGATTGCAATGCTGAATGTCAAGGGAGGAGGGTAAGATACTATCTTCTTGGAGATAGTGGGCTGGATTCTCTGATCCTGCGACTATGTCCGCAGGATCCGTCTGATCTTACGACCAGAAAGTTGGCGCCACCCCCGCACCGATCCTCCGTCCAGTGCGGGCTAGCAGCCGGGCAGCCCCAGGCTTTACCTGCGGATACGGCCGGAGAATGGCCGGGTCCGTGGCCGCGCATGCGCACGGCGGTGGCCTGCAGTGGCTCCGCCATGTAACGTGGCACTGGCCGAGCGCGAACCGTGGCTGCCAAAACTGCCCCCCTGTAACCAGCCTCGCCACTCCTGGACCACCCCCCACCAGTCCCCATAGCCCCCACCGAAGCCCCCCCCTCTCAGAGGAACAGCACCCCCCCCCCCCCGACTATGGCGGCGCTGGATTCGGTCCGCAGCCACCACACGTGTCCACACCGTCGGGCCCGGAGCATCGGGGGAGGGCCTCAGGTGACATCCTGAGACTATCCATAGATGATTTGGAGTTGGGGACCAAGGGCAATGTGTCCAAATTTGCAGACGACACTAAGATAAGTGGTAAAGCAAAAAGTGCAGAGGATACTAGAAGTCTGCAGAGGGATTTGGATAGGCTAAGTGAATGGGCTAGGGTCTGGCAGATGGAATACAATGTTGACAAATGTGAGGTTATCCATTTTGGTAAGAATAACGGCAAAAGGGATTATTATTTAAATGATAAAATATTAAAACATGCTGCTGTGCAGAGAGACCTGGGTGTGCTCGTGCATGAGTCGCAGAAAGTTGGTTTTCAGGTGCAACAGGTGATTAATAAGGCAAATGGAATTTTGTCCTTCATTGCTAGAGGGTTGGAGTTTAAGACTAGGGAGGTTATGCTGCAATTGTATAAGGTGTTAGTGAGGCCACACCTGGAGTATTGTGTTCAGTTTTGGTCTCCTTACTTGAGAAAGGACGTACTGGCACTGGAGGGTGTGCAGAGGAGATTCACTAGGTTAATCCCAGAGCTGAAGGGGTTGGATTACGAGGAGAGGTTGAGTAGACTGGGACTGTACTCGTTGGAATTTAGAAGGATGAGGGGGGATCTTATAGAAACATATAAAATTATGAAGGGAATCGATAGGATAGATGCGGGCAGGTTGTTTCCACTGGTGGGTGAAAGCAGAACTAGGGGGCATAGCCTCAAAATAAGAGGAAGTAGATTTAGGACTGAGTTTAGGAGGAACATCTTCACCCAAAGGGTTGTGAATCTATGGAATTCCTTGCCCAGTGAAGCAGTAGAGGCTCCTTCATTAAATGTTTTTAAGATAAAGATAGATAGTTTTTTGAAGAATAAAGGGATTAAGGGTTATGGTGTTCGGGCCGGAAAGTGGAGCTGAGTCCACAAAAGATCAGCCATGATCTCATTGAATGGCGGAGCAGGCTCGAGGGGCAAGATGGCCTACTCCTGCTCCTAGTTCTTATGTTCTTATGTTCTTATATGGCATGCAGTGTATTCCGCGAGCATGCCATTTTTAATGGGGCTGAGTATCGCAAAAACGGCATCTTCCCCGATTCCGGCGTAAGCGGGGATTCTCTGGCACATCACCGACCGTGATTTCGACGATCGGAGAATCCAGCCCAGTGAGTTCTTCAAAATTGTCTGGCACAAATATTACTTCCCAATTAATTACACGCCCAGGCCTGAATGTTGTCTGGGTATTAATGGCGTAAACCCTGGTTGCATGCAGCATCTGACACGCTGTTCTTTGTAATATGAACAAAGTTCAATTTTTACCTGTCATATCCTATGCCTTTTTACACCATTTACAAGCCTCGAAGAATTTGGGAACCGCAGGAGCTAAAACCATTTAATCAATTAAGTGGAAAGCATACAGATAAAATGCACGAGATGTTCTTGACAGACATGAGGGGCTGGATTCTCCGAAAATGGGGCTAAGCGTTGACGCCATCGTGTAAACCGTCGAGTTTCACGACGGCATCCTCGGGCCCCCAGGTGGAGCTATTCAACGGCCCGATGGGCTTGCACGAGCGCAACATGACGCGCCCGAGGGAGCGGCCGCCGCGATGCCGCGGCTGCTCATAACCATTCTCCCCCCCCCCACACACTCAGCGTCACAGGCAAGAGCGGGAGGTTGCCGATGCGGAGGTCACAGGCAAGTGAGAACCCCCTGCCTGTATGCGGCCCCCACAACTCATCTGTGCCCATCCCCACACCCTTACCCCAGCCCGTCACCCCGACCCCTCAACCCCCCACCCTTCCCCGCATCACGCCTCACCCCATCCATCTGTCTAACCATACATGTTGTCTTGTGTCTTGCAGGACCAGCCGGCAATGGGCCCCACCCATGCGGCGCCACCCGCCCCCAGCCAGTGTCAGGACCGGTGCCCACCAGGAACCCAAGCACCGATGGGGAGGGCAGCCGGAACAACAGCTTTCCGCCCGAGACGAGCCAGGACACCACGACCCAGGGGACGGAAACACAGGGGACAGACACACAGGAAACCACGACACGGGACAGACACACAAGGAACCACGACACGGGCAGACATACAGCACACCATGACCCAAGGGACCAACTCACAGGGGACAGACACACAGGAAACCAACACACAGGGGACAGACACACAGCACAACACGACACAGGAGACCCCACTCTTTGGGTCCGATGATAACATAAACCTTCCATCACTGCTGTCTCCAACACCCTCTACCATCGCAGAGATTATCACCTCGGTTGGGCTCTTTAGTGTGGAAGCTTCTGGGACACTATCTGGTCTGCACCATACAGCCGTCCCGGTACAGCAGGTCGAGGTAGGAGCAGCCGAGGGTCCGGAGGGTCACAGGGCAACCCGGCCCCAGCAACCAGCTGCCGCCCAGACAGGTCCCAGGTTCCTGGAATATCCACTTCCACCCATAGATCCGGTGCAGTCAGCAACCCAGGGACCAGAGAAGGGGATGGCAGCCGGCTTCCAGCACCTGCAGACGCAGGTTGATGCACTATCAATTACGACAAGACGAGAGTAGAGAGTAATCGAGGCTTTATTACACAGAGATGTGTGGCCTCCTACAGCTGCTGCCGAAATGGCTGCAGTTCGGAGAGCACACACATTTATACTCCACCTACTGGGCGGAGCCAACAGGCAGGGATCTACCCCCGTACCTGTAGTACCGGGGCCTTACTGTAATACCCTCGTATGCAGTGCAGTATATACAATATAATACAACAGTGGTGACTACCACATTCACCCCCTGTTAAAAATGAATCCAGCGGGGGTGGTGGAAAACTATTTACACACAGGTTGTCATTAAAATTTCAGCGAAGGTTACTAATTTAGACGGTGGGGCGCCTTGGTCCGTCGTTGAGAGCGCCGCAGTGCTGGTGGCGAGTCAGGTGTCGGCTCGGTCGTCGGTGACTCCGGGAGCGTGTCCACATCCTCTTCATCCCCGGGTGGGACCAAGGGGAGGACGGATTGTCCTGGAGTGGGGGCTGTGGTGGGGTGCACTGGGGGAAGGGAGGGTGGTGCCGGGGCAGAGGGGGGGGGGGTGTGGGGACCCAGCAGGTGCCAGGTCCCTGAGGGAGACTGTGTCTTGGCGGCCGTACTGCGGGTTTGCGTGGAGTAGCTGTACCCTCTCAACTAACGGGTCCGCCTTGTGGAGCCGCACGTGCTTACGGAGCAGAACGGGTCCTGGAGCTGCCAGCCACTTTGGGAGCGAAACCCCGGAGGTGGACTTCCTGGGGAAGGCAAAGAGACGTTCATGGGGCTTTCGTTAGTCGCCGTACACAGGAGCGACCGAATGGAGTGAAGTGCGTCGGGGAGGACCCCGTGCCAGCGGGAGGCCGGGAGATTTCTGGACCGTAGGGCCAGCTGGATGGCCTTCCAGACCGTCCCATTCTCCCGCTCCACCTGCCTGTTTCCCCGGGGGTTGTACTGGTCGTCCTGCTCGAGGCAATGCCCCTGTTGAGCAGGTACTCGGGTGATGAGTCGGGCCGCTCATCGCTCATAAATGAGGATCCCCGGTCGCTGCGGACGTAGGCGGGGAAACCGAACAGAGCGAAGATGGTGTTGAGGGCTTTTATGACAGTGTCAGACGTCATATTGGGGCATGGGATGGCGAAGGGGAATCTGGAATATTCGTGGACCACATTGAAAAAATAGGTGTTGCGGTCGGTGGAGGGGAGGGGCCCTTTGAAGTCCACGCTGAGCCGTTCAAAGGGGCGGGAGGCCTTCACCAGGTGCGCACGGTCTGGCCGGTAGAAGTGCGGTTTACACTCCGCGCAGACCTGGCAGGCTCTGGTGACAGCCCTGACTTCCTCGATGGAGTAGGGCAGATTGCGGGCGATGAGCGGCCCGATGAGGTGCCCGACGGGCAGGGGTCCTGAGGCGGGGGAGATGGCAGCGCCCTCGGGCCGCACGTGTCCTGGGGCGGGCAAGATGGCGGCACCCTCGGGCCGCACGTGTCCTGGGGCAGGTAAGATGGCAGCGCCCATGGGCCGCATGTGGTCTGAAGCAAGGAAGATGGCGGTGCCCACTGGCCGCACACGGGGGTTGCAGGGACAATAGCGGCGATGGAGCGGGCCTGGCACACTGCAGTGAAATGTCCTTTCTTGCCGCAGGCCTTGCAGAGCACGCTCCGCGCCGGGCAGCGCTGCCGGGGGTGTTTTGTCTGTCCGCAGAAGTAGCACTTGTGTCCCCCGGCGTTGGTTGGCTGCCGCGCGGTGCAAGCGTGGGGTTGGCTGGGGACGATCGCTGATGGGGCCCACGATGGGGTGGCCGCTGGCTGGGTCCACGATGCCCAGGAGAGGTGTGCCGTGCGGTCGGGGGCATACGCCTGTATGTTGCGTGAGGCGACTGTGAGCGCGAGCGCTAGTTTCTTGGTCGCCATGAGGTCAAGCGTAGCCCCTTCTAAGAGGTGCTGGCGGATGTAGGCCGACCATATGCCCGTAATGAACGCGTCTCTCATTAGCAGGTTAGAATGTTCAGCGGCCGAAATGGCCTGGCAATCACAGTCTCTCACCAGGGCGAGCAGGGCACATCAGAAATCTTCCAGACTCACCGGGATGTTGGTGCCGCGTGGACAGGAGGTGCCTGGCGTAGATCTTGTTGTTCTGCTGAGCATAATTCTCCTTCAGTAGCGCATGGCATCTGTGTAGGTAGGCACGTCCTGGATCGGAGCTCAGCCGCGTATACAGAATTAAGAACAAAGAACAAAGAAAAGTACAGCACAGGAACAGGCCCTTCGGCCCTCCAAGCCCATGCCGACCATGCTGCCCGACTAAACTACAATCTTCTACACTTCCTTTGTCCGTATTCCTCTATTCCCATCCTATTCATGTATTTTTCAAGATGCCCCTTAAATGTCACTATCGTCCCTGCTTCCACCACCTCCTCCGGTAGCGAGTTCCAGGCACCCACTACCCTCTGTGTAAAAAACATGCCTCGTACATCTACTCTAAACCTTGTCCCTCGCACCTTAATCCTATGTCCCCTAGTAATTGACCCCTCTACCCTGGGGAAAAGCCTCTGACTATCCACTCTGTCTATGCCCCTCATAATTTTGTAGACCTCTATCAGGTCGCCCCTCAACCTCCGTCGTTCCAGTGAGAACAAACCGAGTTTATTCAACCGCTCCTCATAGCAATGCCCTCCATACCAGGCAACATTCTGGTAAATCTCTTCTGCACCCTCTCTAAAGCCTCCACATCCTTCTGGTAGTGTGGCGAGCAGAATTGAACACTATACTCCAAGTGTGGCCTAACTAAGGTTCTATACAGCTGCAACATGACTTGCCAATTCTTACACTCAATGCCCCGGCCAATGAAGGCAAGCATGCCGTATGCTTTCTTGACTACCTTCTCCACCTGTGTTGCCCCTTTCAGTGACCTGTGGACCTGTACACCTAGATCTCTCTGACTTTCAATACTCTTGAGGGTTCTACCATTCACTGTATATTCCCTACCGGCATTAGACCTTCCAAAATGCATTATCTCACATTTGTCCGGATTAAACTCCATCTGCCATCTCTCCGCCCAAGTCTCCAAACAATCTAAATCCTGCTGTATACTCTGACAGTCCTCATTGCTATCCGCAATTCCACCAACCTTTGTGTCGTCTGCAAACTTACTAATCAGACCAGTTACATTTTCCTCCAAATCATTTATATATACTACAAACAGCAAAGGTCCCAGCACTGATCCCTGCGGAACACCACTAGTCACAGCTTTCCAATCAGAAAAGCATCCTTCCATTGCTACTCTCTGCCTTCTATGACCTAGCCAGTTCTGTATCCACCTTGCCAGCTCACACCTGATCCCGTGTGACTTCACCTTGTGTACTAGTCTACCATGAGGGACCTTGTCAAAGGCCTTACTGAAGTCCATATAGACAACATCCACTGCCCGACCTGCATCAATCATCTTTGTGACCGCCTCGAAAAACTCTATCAAGTTAGTGAGACACGACCTCCCCGTCACAAAACCATGCTGCCTCTCACTAATACGTCCATTTGCTTTCAAATGGGAGTAAATCCTGTCTCGAAGAATTCTCTCCAGTAATTTCCCTACCACTGACGTAAGGCTCACCGGCCTGTAGTTCCCTGGATTATCCTTGCTACCCTTCTTAAACAGAGGAACAACATTGGCTATTCTCCAGTCCTCTGGGACATCACCTGAAGACAGTGAGGATCCAAAGATTTCTGTCAAAATCTGGAGCTTCTGGGATTGGGTCTATCGCAGATCCGATGTAAGCTTCAAAGCAAGCTAGCCAACGTGCGAAGTCCTTTTTGGCGTTGTCTGCTTGAGGATGCAGCTGCAGGCGATCCGGCTACTGGGCGGAGCCAACAGGCAGGGATCTACCCACGTACCTGTAGTACAGGAGCCTTACCGTAATACCCTCGTATGCAGTGCAGTATATACAATATAATACAACAGTGGTGACTACCACACAGGTGGAGGCGTCCAACCGCGTGCAGGAGCAGGGAATGGTGCCGGTCATGTGTGCCACCCAGGCCGAAACCGCTCGGGTGTCGTCCACGGTGGAGGCACTGGGGGCGAAGGTGTCGGACATCGTTCAGGTTATGCAAGGCCTTGGGCTATCTGTGCAGGCGGGGGCCATGTCCCAGGACATGGCTGCCCACTCACAGGCAGCCATGTGCCAGAGGCAGCTGGAGATTGCAGCGGCGCTCCTCGATGTGGCCGATACTCAGCAGGCCATGGCTTAGAGCATCGGCGCCATTGCCCAGGTGCTGGCCGGCATCGCACAGACCCAGACAGGGATGGCCCACCCTGAGCTCCATGGCCGTTAATGTTCAGACCCTGGTCAATACCAGAGCAAGCCTCCAGGACTGGTGGCGCCAGGTGGACCGGGGGGTGGGGGTTCGTGAGATGGCTCCGCTCGCACCCCCGTCCCATGGAGAAGCCTGCGGGCCACTGAGCACCCCGAGGGAGGAGGTGATGGGGCCCGTGCCGGTGACTCCTGCAGAGGAGGTGCTGGAACAATGCAGCACCTTGGACCCCCCCCCCCCCACCCCCTCACCAGTTAAGTTGGCACGGGTGCAGGGCACAGTTTAGTTATAGGGGCTAGGGCACAGACTGTATATACCTCTTCACATTAAACACCGTTATCACCGATGAAAGCTGCCTCTGTGCTATGTCGGATGGGTGAGGGGGTGGGGTGGTAAATGAGGGCGACTGTGGGTGAGGGGTGGTGGATGGGTGAGGCCAAGTTGTGGGCCGTGCAGCCCCCCCTCCCTCCCCCACCACCCCGTCCCCAGCTATTCCACAGGGCCATGTGATGGACTGGCCAGCCCGAATGCAGTGATCACCCAGGTGGACGGTCCTACTGTGGGCATGAGTCAGACATTGTCTAACGATGTGGAGCAGGGAGCGGCTCCCAGAGTGGGCTGTCATCATCCTCTATCCCATGGACCAGGCCCGCTGTCACTGCCAAGCCAGTACCCCCGGCTCATTGTGCCGCAGGTGTATATATAATGGAGGGGTGGTGTGCATGCTGGTGGTTCGATGGTGGGAGTGGCGAGTGTGTTCAGTGGTGGGGGAGGTGAGGGTGGTCAGTGGTGTTGGAGGTGAGGGTGGTCAGTGGTGAGGGGGTCCGGTATGGTGGTGTCCATTTCCCTGCCCAGCAACCCCTCCTCCCTAGTTGATGAAACGTGCGTCGACCCAAGCGTCCGTGCGCTGGCCCTGCCGGTGGGTAAGTGCAGCCTCCCGTGCATGTCCAGCCCATGTCCCACCCACTGTCCCTCTCCCCCTCCTCCTCCTCGTCTGGAGAGGCCTGCCCTTGCTCCTCATCCTCCTCCAGCACATCGCCCCTCTGCTGTGCGATGTTGTGAAGGACGCAGCAGATCACAACGATGCGTCCGACCCTCCTTGACTCGTACTGGAGAGCCCCTCCAGAGTGGCCCAGGCACCTGAAGCACATCTTCAGGACCCCGAAGCACCTCTCCATCACACCCCTGGTCGCACAATGGGCCTCATTGTCGCAGTTCTCCGTGTCGCTGTGTGGCCTCTGTATCGATGCCATCAGCCACGACCGCAACGGGTAACCCCTGTCGCCCAGCAACCAGCCCTGCAGCCGGGGGGGGGGGGGGGGGGGCGGGGGGGGGGGGGGGGGGGTTGTCCCTTGAATATGCTGGGGATGAATGAGTCTGCCAAGATAAACGAGCCATGCACACTGCCTGGGTACCGGGCACAGACGTGCAGGATCTTCTTCTGGTTGTCACAGACCACCTGTATGTTCATGGAATGGTAACCCTTCCTGTTCGTGAACATCCCATCCCATCCTACCGATGACCCCCTGGACCATGGGTATCCTGGCGATGGCAGCGAACCCACTGCCCAGGCATCCAGGTGGGCACAGGAACTGGATGCACCGGTCCGCAAGGGTATCTTGGGCGTCCATCATGGCTTGGATGCACCTGTGCACCAATGCCTGGGAGATGCCGGACAGGTCCCCACTCAGCAACTGGAATGACCCCGTGACATAGAAGTTGAGGGCGACCGCCACCTTGACGGCCAACGGCAGCGGGTGTCCTCCCTACTCCCACGCGGTGCCAGGTGTGCCATTATGTAGCAGATGTGAGCGACGGTTTCCCGGCTCATCCGCAGCCTCCTCCTGCATGCCTGATCCGGAAGGACATGAGGCGCCGGTAAACGCGGGGCCTCATCAGGCGCCTCCTTGGCACCACCACCATCTCCTCCTCCACCTCGTCCTGTTTCTCATCCTCCTCTTCGGCCTGTTGGGCAGACGGACCTCCAGTCTGAGTGGCTGGCACCTGCCTTTCTGCAGCCATCTAATCTGCTGTGGCCTCCGCCTCCTCTCTGAGCCGCATGCGCTCACGCTGCCACAGGGCTGCATGCAAGGCAGCAACCCCCGCCACGGCGGCGAATATCACTGGGTGGTTCCCAAACATGACAATCTACAGGGGGTGAGGGGGACACAATGTTATCATGGCGCATAAGAGGGCAGTACGGTGGTGCAGTGGTTAGCATTGCTGCCTCATAGCGCCGAGGTGCCAGGTTTGATCCCGGCTCTGGGTCACTGTCCGTGCGGAGTTTGCACATTCTCCCAGTGTTTGCGTGGGTTTCGCCCCCACAACCCAAAAATGTGCAGGCTAGGTGGATTGGTCACGCTAAATTGCCCCTTAATTGGACAAAATGAATTGGGTACTCTAAATTTAAAAAAAAATGTTTTTGTTATAAGTCATGGCACATACACCCGCGCGCAACCAGGTACCATGGGCAACATGGTGGCCCCGGTTGGCACCACACGCCCGGCCACGAATGACCCCCACCCGGTCGGTGCCCCCGCTCCTGGTGCCCATTCCTGCTGCCAAGGCCACCGTTTGATGGCACTGCTGTCACTGAGGGCTGACGTCAGCGTGGGCCTGGGTGTTCCCTCTGGTGGGTGTCGCCGGTTGGGTGGGTAGGCCGGGCAGCGAAGGGCACCCACCCATACGGCCGTTAACCCTGTCATGTGGGGGGCTCCCCAACTGCTTGGCCTGTACCCACCCCCCTTCCCCTTCCCTCCGCTGATCCTGCCAGGCAACCCCCCCCCCCCCACAGAAATCATGGCCGGTGTCCCTTTCTGGAGCCCGCGGTTCCCCACCACGCCAAATCCTCCCTCCTCCCACAGCTGCATCAGCCATCACGCCAGCTTCACAAATTTTTCTATGTGGTTAGAACCATGCCGTTGGGACTTCGGCCCATTGGGGCCGCAAAACCGCTCAGGCCCCGGAGAATCGGTCGTCGGGGCACCTAATGCGATTCTCCGAGCTGCGCGATGGGCATCTCGATTCCTTCGTGTTGGGGGCCCCGGAGAATCGGAAATCGGCACAAAACCCGTGTCAAAATCGATTTCGTCGTCGGAGCCGATTCTCCGGCCAACCGCGTTTTGCGATTTCATCGTGGAGCTATGGAGAAACCAGCCCGAGATATTTTATGAAAGATGCCCTTCATTTGCAATGCCATGTTTACTAAAATATTGTAAAGTCATTATAATACCTGTGTCAACTTGAATGTATAAATGGGCATGCGTTACTAATGTTTATCATGTTATTCGAGCCTGGAACTTTTTCTTTGGCTCAAAGCCACTAAAAGTATAAATTTTTAGTGTGAATGCGAAGATTGCCCATCCACTGGCTTTGTGTTACCATTCTCCTTCTTCGACATCCAGGTCTGGTTGACCTGAAATTTTCTCCAGTTCAGTACTGGGAAATTTGAAGGCATTGCCATCAGCCCCATCACAAACTCCATTCCCCAGTCACCGATTCTATCCCCCTTCCTGCTGAAAGTAAGTTCAGACTGTTTGCACTCCACATATCCTATTTGACCTTGAACTGAGCTATCAACCCCATATCAGCTCCATCACATCTCTATAATCTTGCACCTCCGTTATAACACGCATCTCTCCCCGTGCCTCAATCCAATTTTCCTTCACCCTCAACACCCTACGCTCCTCACCTTTCCTATCCTTTCATCAACTTAAACATCTTTAACTTCATCTTTATCTGTTTCCATCCCGCTCTTTGGAACTGTCTGAGCCTGAATCAGGCCGTTCACAACCTTGGTGTCATCTGTGCCCTCAAGATGAACATTCAACCACATATTCACCACGCCATCACCAAGGCTGCTGATTTTCATCTCCAGACCCTCACTAGATTCATTTGCTGCTTTGGCTCACCTATGCTATTGCGGCCTTACAACGGATGGGCGGCACGGTGGGGCAGTGGTTAGCACTGCTGCCTCACAGTGCCAGGGACGCGGATTCGATTCCAGCTTGCGTGACTGTCTGTGCGGAGTCTGCACTTTCTCCCCGTGTCTGCGTGGGTTTCCTCCGGGTGCTCCGGTTTCCTCCCACAGTCCAAAGGTGTTCAGGTTAGATGGATTAGCCATGCTAAAGTGCCCCTTAGTGTTCAAAACACATGTGTAGGTTAGGTGAAGGGTTATTGGGATAGGGTGGGGAAGTGAGCTTGGGTGGAATACTCTTTCAGAGGGCTGGTGCAGACTTGATGGGCCAAATGGCCTCTTCTGCTGTACTATCGGGATTCTATGATTAGCTCACTTGGCTGGATGGCTGGGTCGTGATGCAGAGTGAGGCCACCCGTATCGGCTGAGGTTATTCAGAATAACCTTCTAATCTTGTCCCCTCGCCTGAGGTGTGGTGGTCCTCAGGTTAAATCACTACCAGTCAGCTCTCCCCCTCAAAGTGGAAAGCAGCCCATGGTCATCTGGGACGATGGCGACTTTACTTATTTACTTATGTGGCTCAGTGTCATACTTTGTTTTAAAACTCATGTGAAACGCCTTAGGATGCTTCATTACATTACAGGTGCGACAGAAATATATGTCCTGTTGCTACATGTCTCAGTGGCAAATTTGAAATGCCTTGGAATATTTAATTACACTTAAGATGTTATAATAATGCAATATGTTATTGTTACCAATGTGCATGGCTGTCAATAACCTTACATTGGTTACAAAGAACCCAGAATTTATAATCTTTCAAAAAGGAAATTTATCATCGCAGGATGAAATTCCACAAGTATGCTGACTCGTTAAGAAAGCTATTTTTAGTGTTTATTACAGAGCTAAATAATGTAAGGAGAGGTAAATAGTTTGGTTCCCAGGCAAAACTTTTCAAAAAGCCAAATGTTGTTGCCTCATAGTTTTGGTCTGAATTAATTTAAAGACAGCAGAACTTTAGCCCCGTTTCTAAAAAACGCAGCAAGTAAAAAATAGTTCCAGAGTGGGACAATGGTGACCCTTTGTTTAAAGTAAATAACCTGTGTATCCTCGCACTTCAAACAATATTTATGCTGTTTAAGTCATGATTAAATATTAAAATCGCCAACTATTAATAAGGAGCAAAAGTAGTCTGAGTTGTGCTGCATTTAAAATATTAGAAACTGGAGTATTTTTGGCACAAACTTAACTATTCGTCTTCTCAAAAGAACTGTGCAGAACCACTAAACATTCCACTGTGCACATGTTATGAAATGTTACGTGCCCTAACATTAAAGCATCTAACACTCAAGAAACAATTCGTTCAGTGGAGTGGGAAAAACAGTGCACTATTATTTTACGGATCCCAGGTGATTTGGGGAGGTCAAAGGGGAAAACAGAAAAGTTTCCTTCCATGTATAATGAAACCAACATCGAAAGATTTAGTTTCAAAAGGAAGATGGTGCATTAATCAAACAATTGATAACTAGCCAGACACACAAGAGAAGCACAAACACATCGATATGATCGTTCTAAATGTTACCATTCATAATTTTGAGGGAACCCCCCAAGAAGCTACGAGATTCATTCTTAATGATCTAAAACTAGCACAACACAGTTCACATAAACTTTGCAAAATTACAGAGGAAATCCCCCATTTTGGGGAAGTTCCTGGAAGGTGACGACCGTCAGCATTTTTAAAAATCTGTAAAAGTGGTTATAAAGGTTGGTCACTTTGCCACATCTTGGAGATGTTGGGGGTCAAATTGGCGTCCGCCAGTAACTCAAAAGAATAGCTGCATCTGTTAAGAGGGTGAGATGAAGTAAGGTGGGAGTAAGCTCAAGTGGAGCATTAAAAACTAGCATAGCTCTGATAGGCCGAATGAACTATTTCGATACAGTAAAATTCTAAGTGGTTCTATGAAATGGGCCAATGTGAACTGGCAGTCCACTCTACACCATGCTTCATTTTCTCTTCTGTTAACTTAGTTGTTGCTGATTTGCTATGAGCTAATGGTGGACACCAATTTATACCCTTTTATTTTGTTGTTCAGTGGTAGAAAAGAGGACCAGAAGAAGTAAAAACTTCCAAAACACAAATTGGAGATTTTAACTTACATCTTCCTCTCCAATAGGAAGAGGGACCTAAACCTGGGAAATTACCTGAATCAACTTAATTCAAATCTAGGAAGTGAGCTCCCTGCTGTACTATCACCTTTGATTGGAGACTTACTATTAGAATGCGGTAGGGTTTATGGATGATGGATATCTTAAATGGTCAGAGGTCAGATGTGACTTTGTGAAGGGGAAATTAAAATTATGCAATACCACCTCAGAGGCCTGCTGCAGGCTATATGAACTCACAGGCTTTTGAGGGTGGGAGCAGTGAGGACCCAAATTAGGCTGAGGAGGGAGCCCTGTGTGGGATGGAATATAGGAGGCTGCCCAAAGGAAGTGCTCTAGCACCATGGGAAGAGGCAAATACCACCCCATTCTGCTCATACACAGCAATTGTGTGGCAATAAATTTTATGACCTAATCAGTTCAGGCAAGGCAAGAGCAGTCAGCCACATAAAACAATGTAATGAATTAAACATCTGTCATTAACATGCGCAAGGTACTGGAAGGCCTCAACAGTCCCAGCTTTAACCTGCAAGTGCTCCTGCACTTTAAGCCTCTCACACATGAACCTGGCTTGATAGGTCCTAACATTTAGTATTTGCTTCGAAACGTGAAGGGCAGTTATTGAACATAGTCACAAGAGTCAGCTATTGAACTTTTAACAAATTAATAGTAGTTGGTATTTTCTCATTTTTTGACAACAGGTGGGATTCAGAGGCTGCATTAACCACGGGTACAGATCCCATCACGACCACTTAATCCCGTGAGGCCACGGGTACAGATCCCGTCTCGGCCACTAAATCCCGCGAGGCCAAAAATAGGATTTGCGCCAGTGAAATTTGCAATTATGATCTTCCTGAACCCTCCCTAATGGTGTGATTAGGTTCATGGCCAGGTATTGCGCTTTTGTAGCATGGCAGAATTCCTAGAGTGGCAGTTGATTGATTGACTGGCAGAGTGAGAGTCAAAATTGCAAAGCGGTGCTTGAGCTCTGGCCAGTTGACACCCGTGAAGTCAAGGAATAGGATGGCATTCTTTGTCCTCTTTTGCAACGTGTTAATTTTTACCTGCCAAGTAGTTGTTGAGCCTCGCAGCTATTACATTTACTCTGTGAGGAAAATCGAGTCACTAGTAATGCACCATCAATTTAAAAAAAATAAAAATTTTTATTAAAGTTTTCACAAAATATCAACAACAAAATATAAAAGAAACCCAATAGAATTAAATACCAAACAAAACAAAACAACCCAGTGCCCCCCTCCTGTCATGATATTCAAACAGACATCATAACACATACATAATGATAGACAGACCAACGGACCAATTAGCACACATAACACGACAGCCAATCACAGACAAGAGCAGACACAGTACAAGACAAGAAACACAACACTTCCTGGGCAGTCCATCTGGAGACAGCACAGGGCCAGGACCTCATAGCAAGACACTCACACCGTCACAACGTGCTGAGTACCAAGTCTGATGTATAAATAGTTAAATGGAATAAAACTGCGTTGTACCAATCGCAACCGTGTTGGTTCGTCTGTACCTCAGAGCACCCAACACTTCATGATACCAGGAGTGAATCGATACCTACCGGCAAATCTGCCATCCTGAGCCATGGACACCCACAACAAACCGCAACCGTTGCAAGTCGCTTGGAACCTGGGCACAAATTGGAAGCTCTTCAAGCAGCACTTCGAACTCTTCATGCAAGTCAATGAAAAACAGGGCGCCTCGGACGAAACAAAGATTGCCATGCTCCTCACTACCGCAGGTCAGCACGCCATCGATGTATACAACTCCTTGGTGTTCGCGGAAGGCGAGAACAAATCTAAATATGACACGGTCCTCCTCAAGCTCGACAAGCACTTCAACGTTGAGGTCAACAAAAGTTTTGAGAGGTATGTCTTTCAGCAGAGCCTGAAAGGTAAGGATGAGCTCTTTGTCCTTCCTGACGCACCTCCGCATACTCGCGCAGTCCTGCGGTTACGGCACCACCTCAGAGTCCATGATCTGCGACCAGATCGTTTTTGGCGTTGCCTCCAGTGGCCTACGCCAGCAGCTTCTAAAAATTAAAGGCCTGACCTTAGCACCTGCAGTGGAAACCTGTGTCCTGCATGAGAATGCGACCAGCCGCTTTGCCCAATTTCAGGCGACCGAATCGGCACGGAGGGGGTCCCACGCGATCGAATCGGCAAGCCAGGCTGCCCACAAGGCCGAACGCATCCAGGCAATCGAGTTTCTCCCGGCCCGCGGCCCGGACGATGGCGGCCGTTTCGCGCGCTTTTTAAGGCCTCCCGCGTTTGTGCACGCCAAAACCTACGGCAACACCGAGGGACGTGCTGCGCAGGCGCACCCGACGCAAGACCGAACTGTGCATGCGCAGTGGCGTAACGAACGTCATGACGTGCGGCAACTGTGGAGCTGCACATTTAAAAGGGCAATGTCCTGCAAAAACCCGACAACGCCTACGCTGTGGCAAGGTGGGCCACTACGCTGCCTACTGTCGAGCGGCCCAACCTGTGGATCTTCCACATCTCCGACAACCTCGCAGACACGTGCGGACCATTCAGCCTCCACATCACGACATCCAAACCGACGACACAGATGACCAAGACGCTTTCTGGGTTGCGGTCATTGATGCGAACCGGGTCAACACCATCAATCCGGCCGATGAATGGAGTGCCACCCTGACGGTCAACCGATCGCCGATCACTTTCCGCCTGGACACTGGCGCCTCCACCAACCTCATAATATGGTCAGCCTTCTACGCCATGAAGGTCAGACCACCAATCTAGCCATCCCGGTGCAAGATGGTCGACTACAACGGGAACGTTATCCTGGCCACGGGATCCTGCCAGCTCCAGGTGACACACAAAAAACACACGGCCACACTCTCGTTCGAGATAGTTGGCTCATCGAAGGACTCCTTGCTGGGCGCACAGGCATGTAAGGCTCTCCACCTTGTGCAACAAATTCTCTCTCTCTCTCCAGACGGCACGTCTGACTTCCCAGATGCAGAGTTCTACGCACAGCTCCAATCGCTCCTCGCCCACAACCAGGAGGCATTCGAAGGCATGGGAACACTGCCATACACCTACCGAATTCGCCTCAAACCGGACGCCATCCCGGTCGTTCACGCACCTCGCAGGGTTCCTGCGCCACTTAACGACCGCCTCAAGCAGCAGCTGCAGGATCTCCAGGACCAAGGGGTCCTATCCAGGGTCACGGAGCACACGCCATGGGTCAGCTCCATGGTGTGTGTCAAGAGGCCCTCTGGCGAGCTCCGCATCTGTATTGACCCCAAAGACCTCAATAATAATATTATGAGGGACCATTATCCCATACCCAAACGGGAGATCACCAGTGAAATGGCCCAGGCGAAGATATTCACGAAACTGGATGCTTCTAAAGGAGTTTGGCAGATCCAACTGGACCCGTCCAGCCGAAAGCTATGTACCTTCAACACCCCTTTCGGCAGGTTCTGCTACAACCGGATGCCATTTGGCATCATCTCGGCATCCGAGGTCTTCCATAGAATCATGGAGCAGATGATGGAAGGCATCAAAGGGGTACGCGTATATGTGGACGATGTCATCATCTGCTCCACCACACCGCAGGAGCACATACATCGTCTCCAACGCGTTTTTGCCTGCATACGGGAAAACGGCCTGCGCCTCAACCGAGCCAAGTGCTCCTTTGGCCAGACCGAGTTGAAGTTCCTGGGGGACCATATCTCCCGGTCAGGGGTCCGTCCGGATGCAGACAAGGTGAGCGCCATCACAGCCATGCCGCAGCCGGCCGACAAGAAGGCTGTCCTACGCTTCCTTGGCATGGTCAACTTCCTGGAGAAGTTCATTCCCAACCTTGCCTCCCACACGACGACTC